>NC_133367.1:13045161-13113281 GCF_049309525.1 Garra rufa | reverse complement strand
ATATATATATATATATATATATATATATATATATATATATATATATATTAAATAAATAAATAAAAAAAGCTACTGGTTTACATCAATGGATCCTTAGATCATTTAATACTATAATGTGAACCAAATTACATAATGGTGAACCATTTGAACACTGTATAGAACCAAGTCAAATGAGTGATTAAATTCAGGAACTGGCCATAGCTGGTAAGCACCAGGAGCTGGGCCTCAAAGCATTGCCTAAACCAGTGGTTCTCAAACGTTTTACAGTGGCGTAACCCCTGGGGCATTTAAAATTCTTCTGAGTACCCCCACTTAGACTGCAGTCACACCTTGTAGCAATGACCAAAAATACACTGCATGGGTCAAAATGATTTTTTTTTTCTTTTATGCCAAAAATCATTAGAATATTAAGTAAAGATCATGTTGCATGGAGATATTTTGTAAACTTTCTACTGTAAATGTATCAAAACGTAATTTCTGATTAGTAATATACATTGCTAAGCACTTTATTTTCACATTTAAAGGTGATTTTCTCAATATTTTGATTGAAAATATAACAAAAAAATACTATTGATAATATTGTGTTTAAACATTTAAAAATGTAAATGCTAACTTAATATTATCTTTTTGTTGAACTGTTATATAAAATTAACATTTGCAATCACTTGGATATTCAGAGAAATCTGCATTCGTACTGTTCGTATTTTAAACATGAAAAATAACTCACACAGGGCATGTTTCTGTATCAAAGAGAGTTTTTTTTAAATCAATCTTTATGTACAGTTTGTGTCAAAATTGTTATTTGCTATTAAGTGCTACAAAAGACACAATGAGCAGCAACATGATTTGTTAAAGCAGCATATTCTGTGGGCATCCTATCATACGCACGCTGCTGGTGTAGATACAGTCAGTTTTGACCACAAGAGATGAGGTAACTCGATGTTGCTTGATTGTTTATGGCATTCCCATATTCCTGTTTTATAATAAAAGTGTAATTTTGCTTGTCAGAAATACATGCTCGGTTTTAATGTTACTTTAAATTGGGGAAGAATTAAATAAATGGCAAAGCTCATCATTTTGTTCCCGTACCCCCTTGCGTCACCTCACGCGTACCCCGGTTTGAGAACCATAAAAAATACTGATGATAAAAAAAGCTTATTTTAAAGAAAACTTGTCAGATGGATTTAGAGGCTTTTGCATCTGAACTCTTCATATATTATATATATTTTCAATTAAGGCTACAGGTGAAATGTTATATATGGAAATTAAGCTTAATATAACTGAACATGCACAGAGATCAGAAGAATGAAAGTGCTGCAGAAATGAAAAAAAAAAAATAAAAAATAAAAATAAAGAAAAACCCAGGGCATCCAAGATGTAGGTGACTTTGTTTCTTCAGCAGAACACAAACGAAGATTTATCTAAAACCGGTGCAGTCTGTCAGCCAAATAATGGCAGTGGATGGGAACCAGACCTTTAAAAGTAAAAGAAAAAACAAACATAGACAAATCTAAATTACACCCTGCGCCTCGTGACGATACATTGATGTCCCTCGCTGGCAGTGACACTATTCTACAAACACACAAAGAACACAAAAATTACATCAAATCAAATCACACTGGATGAATCAGCTGAACATACTCAATGAACAAAGAGACCAAAAGGAGAAAACACCTGTAATGCATAGATTATGTGAAAGAGACTAAACGTTACCTTTAATGCTCCCCAATCCCATTAGTTGCATTGACCTTAGGACTTATAAATGGAGTGGTATTCTCATTAGAAGACAAGTCTTGCAAATTATTCCCCTGTAAGAAATCACGTATAACAAAAAGTCAAATAAAAGAACAGGACTAATGATTCATTTACAAAACAATACTCAACAAACAGTGTTGTTTTTTCAGAAGTTTGCATGAATGCATGGTAGTTTAAATTTCCTACATATTTAACACTGCTTAAAAATTTCTCTTAAAGGAACTTTCAGTCTCCACCACACTGTTTGTCTAGAACATTTTCTGTTACAAAAATGTTTGAAATAGAAAAGGTTTGCATGCCACAGGGTGTGAATTATTGTGTTACAATATAACTTAAGTTGGTTGGTCTTGTCCTCCGAATAAAGTTGCACTTTGTGGTTTTATATTATTAATATTTGGTTTATTGGTGAAATATCTGAATGTTTTTTGTTTTGTTTTTTTACCTTGGATTCACTGATGAAGTTTTGCCTTGGTATGCAAAAATAAATAAGAAGAAACAACAGATTCACAGTGAAGTTGTGTTATACCCAGCCCCTTAAGTGAAGTCAGAACATGTTAAATAAATAATTCGCAAAAACAATTATAACAACAGTATAAATGTAGTACTGTTCTTCACTGTTCTTCATTCTGAATAAAACAGTACAAAAGCAGCAGTGTCTTAAAGAGTCAATTATTAGTGGTTTTATGTGTACTCTAAATGAGTACACAGACACATCACATACAGATTTCACAGATCTGAACCATGTGATGACTGATTGATTGATTGGTTGGTTGAATGATTGATTAATTGACTGGTTGATTGACAGACTGACTGACTGATTGATCGGTTGGTTGATTGATTGATTAATTGACTGGTTGATTGACAGATTGATTGACAGACTGACTGATTGATCGGTTTATTGATTGATTGGTTGGTTGATTAATTGACTGGTTGATTGACAGATAGATTGACAGATTGATTGACAGACTGACTGATTGATCGGTTGATTGATTGATTGGTTGGTTGATTGATTTATTGATTATTGACTGGTTGATTGACCGATTAATTGACAGATTGACTGACTGACTGACAGATTGACAGATTTCAGGCAGTCAGATTCATTGCTCATAGTATCTCACCTGCTTGTTTATCACATCTTCTTTCCGTATCTCTGTTTGAACAATAAGCACAATTAAACATTGATTACTTTGTGTAATTACAAAACAAATTAAGTATTTTCACATCATTTCAAGATTATTTTCACACAATACACCACATGCTGTATGTAACTCACCTTTCCAGTTAATCATTGATTACTCTGGGTAATTACAACACAAAATATATATTTTCATAACTTTTAAATAATATTTTCACACAATACATCCCAAACTGTTTGTAATACTCACTTATCCATCTTGCTCGGCATTTGCGATAGATGAACACAGCAGTTACTGCAGCAGTAAGCAACAGAAGAACTCCAACAATTCCTGCTACAGCAGCTGAAGACTGACCCAAACTTGGAACAGCTAAAGACAGATATTAGAGAGTGACAATCCATCTAGTATTTAAAAAATGTCTTCAAATTATATTTATTAATAAATTATATATATTTTTTTTAAAGAACAACATGACAGCACTGTGAGCTCTACTAAAAACAGCAGTGTTACAACACATCTTTGACATTCATTTCAAGACGTCACTTTGAGATGCATGTGAAGATAGGAACAATATAAATTAAATTTCGACACTGAGTCAGAGCTTACTTTTACACAATGATATTAAGCAACTTATATTTAACAAATCATTTGTTAAATAATAAAAAATATATAAATATTGGACTCTTTTATAAAGCTAGAGGACAAAGGCATTGAATAACTAAATTACACTCACCTATGACAGTTAATACAATTATTACTCTGCTAATACTGAAGCTGCTACTGTTGATCTGCAGATGATAAGGTCCAGCGTCTGTGGTTCTGATGTTTGTGATGATCAGAGATCCAGTCCAATGATCTAGCTTCAGTCGGCCTTTAAATCTCTCATCACACTGATCATTTTCACAGATTTCACTCTGATCTCCAGTGATTTTAGCGATGGGACAGTAATTAAAATACAACAGCAAATTATTCGATTTTCTTTCTTCACCGAGCTTTAAAGCAATGGATTCTCCCTCCTTCACCGACTTTCCGTTCATTTCATCTCGTTCAGGAACATCTGATACACAAACCAACAGCTGCTCGAGGATCTTTTGGGAGAAATGAAATCCTCTACAAGATAACTGATTGAGCCTAACACTAGAAACACTAGTAAAAACTAGTACTTCACAAACTCTTTCAAGACTTTAACTAAAAGGCTAAATATCTCTATACAGTGTGTTGTGCTTACATTGAACAAACATCCTGGAGAGCTAAAAAAAAATCAAATAATTAAGAAAATAAAAAGATGCACATAAAGAGATAACATGAAAAGGTGATCAATGATGGCTTCAGAGATCAGAAATGGAAATAATTTATTTTCTGTTAAATGACACAGGTAAAGAGCAGCTCTGAATATTACTGTTTTAATAAACATATAAATTCTGTTTCCAAATATTCATTAAATGACTCACCATGTACTGAAATACTGAAGATCTTGTCACTAAAGTTGCCACTGTTGAGGATCTTTAATTCATAAAGTCCAGAGTCTGTGGTTGTGAGGTTTGTGATGGTCAGAGATCCAGTCTGATGATCTAGTTTCAGTCTGTCTCTAAATCTCCCTTTACACTCATATTCTGAACAGATTTCTGTCTTATTTCCAAAGATTTCAGTGATTTGAGAGTCATTAAAATACCATTTCATCTTTTTTTGTTGATTTGCTTCAGTATTAGTGTGTAAAGTGACAGAATCTCCCACCATCACAGACACTGACACTCCATCTGCACCAACATCAGACACACCTGCAGAAGAAAAACAATTTAACATTTAATTGTTAAACATAATTGCAGTATTTTTGTGATTAGGCTATTGCGTTTGTGCAGTTATACTACATGGATTTAGACTACTTTGTTTCATACAAATACCTAAAAACCTTATATTTTTATATTTTTACCATTGTATTGATGTACTATGTTTGTTTTTAACTGTGGTTATCATGATCTAAATGTATGCTACTATGAAAGACCAAAATAAACAACAACAAAATATGTTACGGAAAAATAAAGCAATTTTAAAACTGTCCCACAAGGAACGTCACTTGGCAAAGTTGACGCCAGTTCTGGTATAGAGGGTAGATGTTGGTGTGCAAAGCACCCCTCAAGCTGCCATTTTACAAAATCGTGCTAACAAACATAAACATAAACATGATAAAAGAAGAGCTGCCAGGGACAGAAAACAGACTTTGAAATTAAAAACGCAGTCATGTTAAAACTGCGAACATAATGTGACCCTAGCATTTTTTTTTAAATATTAGATTCATTAAAAGCTCTCTTTGGTTAGTAGTTTGTTTGACTAGTAGTGCCCCAAATAGAGATCATAAACACGTCTTACCAAGCACTGTCAAAAGGATCCCCAACATCCACAAATCGAGTAAGCTCATTTTCACCTGTTTTCGTCTTTACAAAAAATTAAAATGAAATAAAAGCTTCGTGCTTTTTAACGCAGCTCTCATTACCCCATGACTCCTAATGTAAATAGGCCTAATCTAAACCGACAGTAACTACCAATGAAATTATTTTTTCTACATATTAGATTGTTATTAACGTCTACACCTACTAACTCTAATACAAAAACCGTATCATTGTTGTACAGTAATAATATTAAAAAAAAAAAAAACGTTAGATTGATATGCGCACAGTAGCCAGAGATGTAACTTTATCCTTTCTAGTCTAAACCGCCTGCTAGCTTCCCCTCCCAGCTTATGGTGCATTTCTGCCACCTACTGGGTTGGAGTGTGAAACCATAGATATATATACGTAAATGCCTCATTAGCGACTGTTTCTATGGGCCGTTATACGTAAGCCATCCGCCATTTCACTGCGGTCTACTTGACGTCATTCACCCATAGATCTCATAGTAATCACTGAAAATTCAAAAAGCCACAGTCCTGCCGTTGGTCGTTGGTCTGCGAACCTACAGTATGGTGAATGACGTCAAGTGGACCGTTCCAATATGGCGGACGCATCTACGTGCTTGGAGCGGTCCAATGCGGTATCTATGTATATATATCTATGTGTGAAACCATAGACTGTAAAAAAAGATGGATGACTCATCTCCGCTTCATTCCATATAGGAAAGTGAAGCCAAAATGTCTTAATATGGCCGCTGCCATCTTGGGGGAAATTACGTCATTTGGAGCCAGATTCTGCGCAGTAGAGATTCGTTTGGAGCCAGAGTCTGCGCAGTAGTGTCGCGAGGCGGAGCCGCGGTATCAAAGTCCCGCCCAAACTCCCACAGACCCAATCGCAAGATCACAATCATGACACCACACCCCGTTTTTATAGCATAAAATAACTACCTAAAAGCGACCTTTTTTGAAAAATGAACACTTGAACATGAATCAGCGTTATAAGAACAACCTCACACGATGGAAACCATCTTTGGAAAAAAAATATTTCAAGTGTAATTCGATTATTTAGTTTGGCTCAAATCCCATTAGATTACATGGAGAGGGCGGGGTTTATGACCTATACTGCAGCCAGCCACTGGGGGGCGATCGAAAACTTTTGGCTTCACTTTTCGAGACTCGTGCGGCACACTTGTGTGAAACCACATAACGAGCGGAAGGAAGATTCAAGTGGTCCTCGCTGCCATAGATATATATATAGAATGACTAGATGTCTCGTCTGCGCATATGGCGGCCATCTTACCACAGGCTGCTCGCTCACCCAATATATTGTGTTGATAGTAAAACATGTCATTTTTAAATAGCCATAACATGCTCAATTTTTAATAGATTTTCGAATGGTTTGATTTATTATAAACGTCAAATATGTAGTTATGACACTGAATACTTTTTAATAATTATCTTATGTTCTAAAAAATAGAATAATGTTCTAGAATAGGTAGACTAAGCCTACAAGATTTCCCTTAATATACATCAAGAAACACTGCATGTTGAAATCCCCACCTTGTACAGTGATGACAATTAGCCTTTTTCACACTTCCGTGTTTCTGGCTTCAGGATTGGTGCTCGCAGGGTAAAAGTTTTTCCTGTGACAGCAGCGGCCGTACTTAACATACGTAAATTCGGGAATCTAAGTCTCTTTTTACAAAATAGATAGTATGATACTATGATATATAGGCTATACCGGGGTTTTACTCTAAAAATAGCAAACATTTTTTCAAAAACTTTGTGTCAGCTTCTGGTCATCACAAATACTATGTTTATTTAATTATCAATGATAGCACTTATAATACAGACAGTACAGTTTTGAGTTTTGCAGTTCTGTCTATTTGGTGCTGGCTGTGCATTATGACTCTTCACGTCAGTTTTTTTTTTTCACGATTATTAATGTTGTTATTATTATTAAAGTAATATTGTATTTTCTACTTGCTTTGCATTATTCATTTTACGGTGTAAATGTACGTTGCATAATGTGCCCAGGGATATACATAATACAATAATATAATACTAAACAAGACAATACTCCAATTAATGGCTTTATTCCATTTGGATCTGGATTACATTGCTGTATTGAGTTTAGGAATATAGAAACTATAGCTTGCGCTGTTGCGCATATAATATTGAGGAGTCAGCGGTCCGAGTGACCATATAAATCACAAACAAGTAAAAAGGTTGTTTCTTTGTTGATTATATAACAACAACTTGGAAAACAGAAAAGGTAAAAGGCATTATTTGAGACAAGAGCATATTAATATAATAGGCGCAGACCTGTAGCGAAACTGACTTTAACTCTGCACTGAGGTAATTTCCGATATTTGTGAAAAAGGCTTATGACACAGCACAAAGAACTAAAGTCCATATTTCCAAATTGTTAATAAAAATATTTTTACACATGAAATGGTAGTAAACCAGTTTTTTTAAACATTATAAAGGCACTTTTCAAAGATTTTTGAAGATTTATTAAAATCAATGTTTGGACAGAGGTGTTAGCCCTGCTGAAAAAACAGCATATGCTGGTTAGGTATGTTTTGGTGCTGGGACCAGCATAAACCAGCAAAGGACCAGCATAAACCAGCTAAAACCAGCACCAAAACATACCTAACCAGCATATGCTGTTTTTTCAGTTTTTTTTTTTTTTTTTACATTTTCATTACAAATTTAGCAAAGTAACTAAGGTGTCCCAGTGGTGCTGGTTCCGTTCCTCATCTGGCTGGGCCTGATAGGTGATGATGAAGTGACAAGTGAATAGGTTGGCAGGTTGTGGGTCGCTAGGCTGTGCAGGCCAGGAAGTCTGGACAAGGGGACAGCAACAAGAGATGGTAGGGCAGTCGTTGGGTTGGGACTTCAGGTGCGATGAGGGCCAGTGGGACATCAAAAACAAGGATGGCTGATGACTGGAAAAGGTTTACCTCACAAGTGAGGTTAAGAGGGGAAGAAATAGAGTGGGTTAGCATTACTATTACTTCAGTAATTCAGCTGTGTAAATTCAGTTAAATCATGTTCATAATGTGTGTATTATATTGAAAAGAAAGCGTAATTCTGCCTCGCCCCAAATTACTGGGTAGCTTGTAGCCTAGCTAGCCGTAATACACAACTAAACTGCACGGTAAGGTCAGTTTTTTGAGGAGAAAAGCTGCAATTTCAACATGTTCAAGCATCCAGAATTATAACCACGTTAATAACGTTTGTAAGAAAACAAACAGTTTGTAAATCTGTCAAGATTTCAGCGAGTTAAAAGTAATGTTATTAACAATTGTGCAGATCACTCACCTTAACTTTACCTCAGGATACCTAACAGTTAGCTAGCCGCGATAACGTTACACAACTAAACTGCATGATTAAGTCGTTTTTTGTTTTGTTTTTTGAGGAGAAAGGCTGCGATTTCAACATCTTCAAGCATCCAGAATTATAACCACGTTAATAATGTCTGTAAGAAAACAAACAGTTTGTAAATCCATCAAGATTTCAGTGAGATAAGAGTATTAACGTTTGTGCAGGTCACTTATCTTACCTCCGTTTACCTCAGGGTCGACTGATTACGCCAGAAAGCCAGCCTGTGGTAAGATGGCCGACCTGTGCGGACGCTCTAGACCTCGACATAACACATCTAGGCTGTATCCGAAATGGCCCCCTATACCCTATTCACTATTCCCTACATTAGTCCACTCGTACAGTTCACTTGAAGGAGTGAATGAAAACGAGTGAGTGAATTCGGACACTAAGTGCACCGGAAGGATTGCCGCTTTTGCATAGTATTGCTTACTGTTTAACAATCATTTAAAACGGACAGTTCGAGTAGTAAGATTAAAGGATTTATCTTGAACTATGTCAAGGAGTTTATGTATAAACCTTGGCTAAACAATTTAATAATCAATTTACAACAAATTTGTACCTGTGTTGTACGCTGTATTACGCAGTGGACGAGCGCGTTGTAAAACGAACAGATGGATGATTCAGCTGCGGGCGCCATCGTCTGGAGAGACGCGGGAATTCAGTCGGCGCGCGACTCTCACAGTGCATTATGGGTTATCTCTAGCTGTTGAGCGTACATCGGTTGTACACTCGTTTTTGCGGTGCATTGTGGGATTGAATGAGTGCACTCGAGAACGTCCACTATGGTTTCGAACACCACTTAAAATGGCTGTCCCCTCAAATAGTGCACTATTTGAGGGTATAGGGGGCGATTTCGGATACAGCCCTAGTCATTCTATATATATCTATGCTCGCTGCAGGCTGTAGCGCGATGACGTAGCTGGATCAGGTCCAATACGTACTGGACCTTTTTTTTTTTTTTTTTTTTTTTTTTTTTATTGACAAGGAACAAAGCACAAAAGTACAAAAATGTCTGCATTATACATGTATATACGAAAAATAAATAAATACAAAACACAACCTGAAACAAATAGTTTTTTGGATGATGAAATAGTTTGAATATACTGTAGTTGAACCTTTTTTTTTAAATAATAAAGGATTTTGTTGAATGAATTTGCAGCGGTGAATATGAAATTGTGCAAGTAGTAATAGTAGGTTAATGATAAAATATTCGTTTATTTGATCTTTTTTGATACTGGATGTTGTTAGGCGCGTGCGAGGTGGTTTGTTTTGCCGACGTCATGCGCAGTAGCAATCTCTGAATATAATACGAAAACGCTGGTTTAAACTAGTAGTGATGAATATTAATAAGTAATAATTGATGAATAATAATTTACACAAATGTGATGCTTAAGTTGTGATGTGATGCTCTCTACGCACATGCAAAATGTTAACATTTTTAAAGTTTTAAACTGCATAACTTTAGAGCTTTTTAATTTCAATTTAATGGATTAAAAGCATAATATCTGTCAAGTATTATTTTCAGTGAGTGTTCATACAACATATTAAAATGAAGCCATTTTATTCAGGTCATATTTATTGTTGAGTGGAAGCAAAATTATGTCATTTTATGTGTCATTTTAAAAATATGTCTCTATGTCATTTTAATCCTAAAGTTACAATACAATAAGGTATGTAAAATACTTGAAATACCAGTACACATTCAATGGAAATGGAAAAATAATAACAGCACCAATAAAAATAAAAAATAAAAAATAAAAAATAATCTTGTCAGATGTCAAAAAAAAAAAAAAAGAGTGTGCTTAATGATATTTTGCCTGGTAAGAGTTTCTTCTTTAATGGCTATACTCATTTTTCTACAGTGATCTACAGGGAATGTACATATATGGGGAAAAACAACATTAAACATTAGATTCAATATACAAACTGATCTTAGCTGTCAGATCAAGCTGTTTTCACTCATGTGACTGTTTATATTGAAATAGCAGCCAAACAAACCACCGCGCATGCGCGTTAAAACGTCCAGTACATATTGGACCTGATCCAGCTACGTCATCGCGCTACAGGCTGCAGCGAGGACTGTCTCGGAAGATTGCATTAAAATTAAAAAAAAAAAAAACCTTTTCAATAATGATTATATCCTGTTAATTAAACCTGTATCTCTCAAAATTTTTTAAAGAAAACCATATACCTTTGACTGTTTCTATGCATTCTGGAATATATCTTTGACTGAGATGACGTTAATTTCCAGGTCTCTTAGTTTTCCAACAAGCTGATTTCTTTCTCTTCTGTATGCTTCACAGTGTAATAACACATGCTCAACTGTTTCTGTTCTTCCACAATGACTGCAGCACTCTGAATCACTTTTCCCTATAATAAACATGGAGCAGTTAAGTTTGGAGTGTCCTATACGGAGCCTATTTATTACTGTGTCTTATTTTCTGTTTCCATATGTCCTCCTTTCTTTCCCCACTTTTGATTGGATGTTAAATAGGTGTCTTCCTTTTGACTCTTTATTCCAGTCCTCTTGCCATAATCTTATAATTGCAGCTTTAATAATACTTTTTATTTCTGATTTGCATAATGGAATTTCTATTTCAACCCCCTCTTTTTTCAATGCAGTTTTGGCCAACTTATCCACCTCCTCATTCCCTTCTATCCCTACATGGGCAGGGATCCATACAAATTCTACACTTACTCCCATTTGATTGATTCTATATATATTCAGCAAAATTTCATTCAGAATATCCTGTCTTGATGCAGAAGACCCTAGCCTGGCAAGCCAGACCCACATAAATGTAGGGTCTGGGCACTCTCCATAGACAGGGCTCAACCGGAGGGGTGGGATAAACGGTTGTCTTTCAAACGCCTCTCCACGCAATAGGATAGAACTACAACCAATCAGAGACTTGTCTGTCAGGTGACGTAGTCAGAGCGACGGAGATTTTTAACGAATATCAGTGCACTGTGCAGTCTGTCAGCCAAATAATAGACATAGATGGGCACTAAACCTTTAAAAGTAAACAAAAACATGCCCAGACAAATCCAAATTACACCCTGCTCCGATGTAGTATACGCAAACACCGGAAGGGGAAATCGGTGAAAAAGTCCAGGATGAGTTTGCGCAAGCAAACGTAATCTTTTAGCGTTAAATGGGTTTAAACAACCAGGATAAGCGCAAGTAATTACCATTTTGAATAGCCGCTATATCCACAATCTCTGTGCACTGTGTGAACAATGAGTGTCGTATACACGCGACAGATCGCTTCCGGTGTTTGCGTATTCCCACCACAGCGCTTTCACATGTAACGAGCTCCTGCTCAGGACAGATGGACGTGGCTGTGTATCCAAAGTAAAAAATTATATAAATACTGTTCAGTTTTCCACGCGTAATTCACAGAACCAGGAATTCATGTCTGACGGAACTTATGGTCGCAGGTCAGTCGTCATCATGTTAAGCCCGTCCACCGACTCGTGATTGGCCCGGTACATCTTGGATTTTTCGGAATTTTAAGTGAATTGAGAGTAACTAGACTGACCTTGGAAGCAAATGTAATTTGCTGCCCCTAGGGGCGCGTCTAGATTCTAGGCTACATTATCTGGGCATCCCCACAAGGTACTGTGTGCATTAAAATCTCCACACCACACTATGTTAGAATTTCCATCTATTCCAATATTTTTAGTTAGATCTATATTTAATCTTTTACAGGGATTATAAAAATTTATAACTCTTATATTACGATTATCTACCCTTACATCAATCACAAATGATTCATACTCCTCATTCACTTTCACCTCCCTGTATGCAATCCCAAGCTTAACAAGAGTAGCCACTCCTCCACGGCTTCTAGCTTCTTCAATGTTATTGGCGTTTGACAAAGTACAACAAAATGGTGTATTTCCGCCACCAACTGGTGTGGAGTGTGGATCAAGATGACAAACTTTTTATATTCTCTCCCACAAATGAGATTTTTTTAAGAAACTGGAAAATAAAACTATAACACTAATTTCTCTAGTTATTTTTCAAAATATATTTTTGTATAAATTGCATTTTTATTTTCCCTGAATTATGAATTAGCAACTTTTCAGTCTCAGACTTCAATCTTTAAGTCATATTTACGACAATGCACTATAACCTCTTGCCCACAAAATTCATACCCATTTTTTAAAACAAATGTTTACCCATTTTATAAAGTGTAGGCCTACTATTTAATGTTGCGTGTCCAAATCTTATCCCTGATATTCCTGTTTCATATCTCCTGTTTTTCCTTGCACTTCTCATCTCTCCCACTTACTTTTGAATTCTATAAAATCATTGAACATTTTTTTCTCCTTATTCCATTGTTTTGCCACCTTTCCTTCAGTTCGCAAAAATCGAGGAAGAATCAGCCCAATCTGCCCATATGTGGCACTATAGTGAACCGAAAATCAGAACCTCTCATAACTCCTAAACAGTCTGGCGTAGACTTAAGTGCCTTATATCCTTGGAATCCTTGTCTCAATCAAAAATAGCTATCTCCGATTTCATTTGCGGTGTGCAAATTTTTTTCGCCATTTTGAAATTTGTCCAAAACCTACTTTTGCGAACTAGTCCTAGGTTTTTCACCCGATCGGAACCAAACCATTGCAGAAATATTCTTTGGACACTGAATATCAAAAATTATCCAAAAAAGTTGAACTTTTCCATCACGGTCGCAAAGGGCCACCCAAACGTTTGAAAATGGCTATAACTTTTGAATGAGATATCTTCACCACACTTTGGTCAAATTCCAAAAAAATTAGCTTGACCACTTGGTGGCGCTATAAGAAAAAAAAACATATTTACGGCTATCATGCACAGCTGTTAGTCCAATCGACTTGAAAATTGTATGTTGTCTTGGACCAAAGGGGCACAAGTGTCTATGAGGACATTGGCGTATCTAAAAAAACATGTCCCCCATTGGCCAATGAAGTTTGAGCACCTATTTGACAAGGTTAACGGAGGTCAATCGAAACTCGGTGGGCATGTTCGAATCATGGCCCTAAAGGTCTGTAGGAAAATGTTGGCTATGTAATCACATGGCGTTTCACACATCCACACAGGTGCGGCTGGCCCATGGTGGGCGATAGTGCATCGCCCTCCTTCAGCCACACGAAAAAAGAGAGGTGAAAAAGAGTCTTATTTTGCTGGTCCTAGTCTGCATATTACTGTACAATCAACAGCCTGAAAGTCACTTTCCAACCTAAAACCCCGCCCCCTTGGGGCGATCTCAGTCAGATTGAAAATCGCCCCAGCCGGTCTCATAGAGTTATATTGTGAGATTTTTATTTTTTTTTTCAGATTTTGAACCCTATAATGCATTTCAATGGGCACCGACGTGATTTCGTAATACGCACTGATGCGTGCTCGAAGATGTACAGCACGCACGCGTAGCGATCGTATGGAACGCCGTTGGGGACAATACCTATTTTATACAACGCGTAAAATTTGGACGCATTAACACACACAGTTTGTACGCGTTAATACGAAGTATATGTTCGGGTGTCACGTCAGACCGCTCAACAGCCAATAGCGTTGCTCTATTTAGGATTTCATTTGCATTTGTGATGCAATGGCACGTTGCTGTATACATATATAAACATCAGACAACATTTCTTTTCGTGAAGGATGATGTGCTGTTAGGTAAGCAAATACCTATGCAAACATCACACGTAACATTTGTTTGTGAATAAGACGTTGGTATGTACATACTGTAAGCAAGCGTAAAACTTTAGAGTCGGTGATGCATTTATACCTTGGTTGTGATGTCAGTGCTGTGTCATGCTGTGGCATCTCATCCCGTTTGTACTCATGCAGGTTTTTTTTTTTTTTTTTTTTTTTTTGTCTCCGGTAACGTGAAAGGGTGAATTTATTATAATAACATATAACAATAATATAGCTGTATATGTCCGATAAAAATAATATAATAACAACAATATATTGTAACAATCACAAATTTAACAATTATATTATAAAAAGCAGATAACAAAGCACCATTAGCCTATGACAATTTACAAATCTTTATTCAACATTTAAACCCAGACACAATCATACGACACATAAACATTACAGAATCACTACAGCAGGCGGACCATAAAACGTAAACTGTGGGGCAGCCAGTCCAAGTCCAAGTGTAAATAGCAATAGTTGTGGATTCAGTAGACATTTAGATGCTATACTTATAAATAGTGACGTTACTATTTCCTCCTCAGTACTGTTGTGCATTAAACATCCTGCAATATAACTGACAGTAAATCATTATATTTATAAAACAGTATTAAAATCGTGGCAACTTATTGAAATATTAAAGACCTAGAGCTACCCCTAACCCTTGGTGTACCCTAATGTAACTTTTATGAATTAAAATGAATTTTAAGTCAAATCATTTTTATTGAAAACAAATGCGTTTATTAGGTAATTAAAAAAAGCGCTGTCAGTGGGAATAGAACCCGGTCTCCCATGCACTTTTTCCACATGTAGGGTTATATTAATCAGAGGGGAAATATGGCGAGTCAGGATCTTTGCTACTGACCCCCGACACATTCATTGTTATTTATTTATATTTGTGGCAAGTTTTAGCATATTGTGTGCGCTTGAAGATCTCTTCCAGCTGCACTGCCATACCCAGCAAACACAGTACGTTGTGAGGACGTCGCCAGTTGGTCGTCATTTGGTCAGCGTGACATTACTTTATGACAACGTCGTGAGGACGTTGTGGTAACGTTCCATATTTTTGAATTTTGGCTAACGTCCCAGAAACGTCGTGGGCACGTCCTTAAAAGATGTCGCTGGTTGGTAGCGTGGGAAACGTTATAGCGACGTGGTCAGCAGGTCTCCAACTACTTTTCATATTATAGGCTCTATGCACGCGTACTTCCGCGTTTGACGCAAGGCTGCTATTCCGTTTCCGGTTGGAGAGGTTTGAAGCGGAGAAAAACGCGATTATGGCAGAGTCGACGAATTTTACTCGGTGTTTGCAAGAGTTGCCCAAATGTACAATCACTGGTGTGCAGTACAACGCCACAGAGCAAACTTGAGAAAGGTTTAAAGTTTTATGTGTCTTCGTATCTGTGCAATTATGAAGGTAAATTCAGCTAACCTGAACCGCCTGAACTGAACTGCTATTATTTTTTTACGATTCGTCCAGCAGCAGGCGTGTTTGTAATTTTGTCTGAAAGTGTGAGGTAAAATCAGGGCCACAAATGAGATCTCAGTGAAAGCTCACTGCTACCGCTCTATGAGGAAAGCAGAGACTCCACACCAACTGAGAGTAGAGTAGCTTAAAAGTGACGTTCAAAGTTCTGTTGGACATGTTCAGTCCAGTTCAGTTTTTACTTTTCTAACGTTACCACTGTTCAGCTTGGATAACCACAGCTGTTATCTTAGCTAGTATGGATGATTATTGTACAAAATAATAAGAATAAAAAATGTAATGCAGTTCTACGACAGATGAATAGCACTGCATTATCACTGCTAATTATAGCTGAAACAGTGGTAATGGAGATACAAGGCGGCAAAGTTGGTTTTATAATCACACATTCTTTAGGAAACGTGTGGAAACTTAGAAAAGTGTTAAATTTAGCAGATGCTGTACACTGCGGCACACAGCAGTGGTGGCTAGAGGGGCTGTCCTCCCGTCTTTGAAAAGATACTTTCATACGTTTAGATGTCATTTTATATGTTTATTTAATATAATAAAGCAAATAAGCATCAACAATATGAGTGGAGTCTGTTTTTGTGACTAACGTTACCGTAGTATAGAAGACAATACAAGTTATTAGAAAAAAATAGTACACAGCACTCTACAATCGCGCCGGAACGGAAGTAATCCAGCATCCTTATATTCCACCGGAAGTACGTCATTCACCGCCGTGCATACAGCCTATTGCACTACATGTATTAAGCTTATTTTTAAAGGTGTAAACCGTTTTAATAGCCAATAATATGGGGAATATACTGAATTCGTCAAGCATTTTGCATGGTGGAATGAATTATTATATAAGTATAACCCGTCATTTAAAATATAGAAATGTTTGTCATCAAATTAATGGCAAAACAAAAACCAAATAGTTTGCTTAGCAAATGGTGATAATTTATTGTTGTGAATGGTTTATTGAAAGGGGGAACGGGACAAATGTTAAGGTTAAAACCAGCGCACGTCACTTTCTGAGTGCTGCGTAAGTGCCCCGTGCGCGTGCCCGTCATTAACGGTCAACTTCCAGAAGACGGACGAGAAGGAAAAAGTAAGCGCTTAAAATCTTCTCTTATTCATATTTTTTTGCTGATATAACGTTAGATGACACGTAAGATAAGTAGTGTTTTGTGTTTTTGGAGGTTTTCTATATTAATTTAATAAATAAATGCCCTGTTTGGTTAATGTTAAAGTTAATTAGCTTAGTTCTGGAGGCGGTCTGTGGTAACGTTAAGTTAACTTTTAAAATCCTAAATTAAAATGTTATACCTTATTTTTAGTCTAGTTTGAAATTTACCCACGATAAACTATAAAGTATTCATTTTTTATTTTATTTTAACTTCTACCATAGTAACGTTAATGTTGACTGCTTGTCGTTCGCATCTGACTATGCTCATGCTAGCCTAGCCGTATTGTAAACTTAAATACAAACCACTGATGTTATATAAACTTTTAATTAGACCGAGGCTGCCGAAATCCCATTCAGTGTATGTGGGATTAATAATGTCCTGCTTTCCTGTCGATTAACAGGCCTGTAAATGGTGTAATTTGCTCGTTACATGTTATTGGTTTTTACATACAACATTTTTACATACATAACTTGCATCATTTTTATGCTAGTGACTTTTCATTGACAAACAGATCTGGTAGTTTAGTTTTAACAAATATGTATCCAACAAATAGTTCACTATTTTATGTCCTTACTGCCAGTGAACCAGTTGAGTCATTCAGTGAGTTGCTTATTAGAAATGATGTTCATTGTTACTATGTAGTAGTTTAAGGATTTTGGCTAAGGTCCCAGAAACATCGTGGGCACGTCCTCAAAGCTGGTCTCTGGATAATTTTTCATATTATTGCATATTTTTTTAAGTAGTAGTTTTAAGAAGTAGATTGTTCATTGTTTTATCAATGTTTTATTTAAAACTAACATACTTTTTTTAATAACAGGTGGAGAGAGAGTCTGGGCAGCAGCAACAAGACAACCATGATTATGATAGGGATGGGTATCAAGTACAGGTAACTTACTGATTTGGTTCCTGACTTGTTCAGTACCAAAAAATATATATAAAGCAACAGGACTAATGGTGCTGCTATTTGTATTTTAGACTCAACCACATGACATCCAAACCATCTCTAAGTGTATGGCAGCAAGGATCCAGGATCAAGAGATCATCCATCATGAAGACGGTGTTCAGAAGAACCCAGAAAATCCTCGGTAAAAAACTAAACCTCATTGTTTCAGTGTCGCTCAGGCACAACTATAGATTTAAATTGATTTCAGTGGCTTAAATATTTATAATTCAGGCCTCCCTGACCCTTCTGTTGTCCTGGATGTGAAGACATGCTGGAACTGCATTTTCTCATGGTTGAAGGAGTTGTGCTGCAGTATCCTTCCTCGACCCACACAACAAAATGCTCAGGAGGAGAGACAGGTATCCACAGGGTTGGATTTATCATTTCAATTACTCATAGCTAGATAGATATCAATTGATAGTCTAATTCCAGAGCCTGTGAATGATTTTGTTTTTTCCTCAGTCAGGAGACATTTTTTGTGAAATTGTTGATGCTCGTATGATTGTCATATGTCATGGTAACTTACAACAGTGGTTTTCAAACCTGGACCTGGGGAGACACAGCACTATACATTTTTGCACATCTCTTTTTACTGACAGATTTGTTCATGAAGCTCTTTCTTAAGGAGCTGATGATCTGAAGAAGGTGGGTTTAACAAGAGAGACATACAAAATGTGCAGTGCTGTGGGTCACCTGGACCACAATTGTAAACCACTGCCTTCATGAGCACCTCCTGTGCTCCTGATCATTTTTAAACATGTTTAAAAAATATTTGAGTTGTCCTGAATTTGACCAATGTAAGACTCCCCTATTTCTAAATCATACACAACCACATCACTTTGCTGTGTTTCCCACAGGATTTGTTTGAGACTTTGGGGGCTGGACCTTCGTCTGTCTGGGGGCATGGCCTAGTGTACAAAAGTATGTACTGTACATTTTAAACTAATTTTTTTTCTATCTGGTGCACTTTGTATTAAGAGCTCCAACCCATGCTTAGTGTGGAAGTTTAACAAAGAAAAGTCAATTCAAATGACGTATCCCTCTTTTTGGTTATTGTGGACTCTTAAGAGTTTCGTGAATAGGTTTTGAGCTAAATCTCCTTGCCAGGACACCTAATAGTAAGATCAAATTCTCTGTGAACATGGCTACAGATTGTGCCTTTCCTTTAGAAGCTGGAGAATAACTGATTTTAAAAGGAAGATTTGCAGTTTTATACAAACGTATTCAAACTGTCTATAAAATTAATTGGTTAATTAGTTTTATTTATATTTTATGTGGATTCAAGGGAAAGGTGAAAAATGAGAAGGCCTAGGAATGACTGAGGAAGGCAGCCGTGAGGAAAATGAAGTAATCATCAGAATGTAAGTTCTTTGCAATCTGTGCATTGTTTATTACAAGATGTGTTTTCATTTAAATTCAAAGCTGAATTTTCAGCATCAATACTCCAGTTGTAAGTGTTCAAAATCATTCTAATATGCTGTGTTGCCCAATTTAGTTGTGTACACTAGGTTGGAGTAACTTAAGTTTTTTTTTTCTTTATGAAGACCTTAATAGCAAGGATGCATTAAACTGATCTGAAGTGGTAGTAAAAACATTTATAATGTTACAAAAGTAAAAAAAAAAAAAAAAAAGGTTTTAAACCTTAACTATGTATTTATAAAATTATCCTAAAAAAAAAACATAGAAATATTAAGTAGCACAACTGTTTTCAACATTGATAATAATCAAAAATGTTTTTTGAGCATCAAATCATATGAGAATGATCATGTGAAACTGAAGACTGGAGTAAAGGCTACTGAAGAATTCACCTTTGCCTCACAGGAAAGAAATGCATTTTAAAGTCTATTTGAAAAACAACAGAAAACGTATTTTAAATTAAAATATTTCACACTATTATTGTATTGTAAGTTAAATATAAATATAGCTTTGGTGTGTCGAAAAACGTTAAAAAAACTGAAAGACTGCAGATTTTGACTGGTTGTGTGTACATACAGTAGCAACATTAACAAGGTGATTCTCCCTTTCAGCTGCCAGAGAAGGATATTGACAGTACAGCCTCAGGATAGCGAAGAGGAAGAAAAACACCTTTGACATAATTTTCTCATACATATGCCATGTGTTATAATAAAAACAATGAACCTGACTACAATAATATGGTCAATTTTATTAAAAGTTTCAAGTTTGCAAAGAATCTGGAGTATGTGGCACTGCATTAGAGGTACTCGTTGCTGAATAAGACCAAGTGCTGAGCAGGAACCTTATTCTTTAGCAAAACTCCTCATCAACTCTCCAAGAGTAGATCAAGAGTGAAGTGTCACCCTCCTATCCTTTCTTCAGAAGAGCCTACCTTCTGCTGCTGTGGTAAGAAAGACACTTTTCTTTTTCTCTCACAACTGCCCAGAACCTAAATTCTCAGCAAAGAGTCTTCTCCATAGCTGGGGACAGAGATCTCAGAATTTTCTGAAAAGTCAACAGGCTCATTTTCTGTATGTTTTTGGGTGGGCCTAATACAGGGGAGATGTAATCTCTACATTGTTATATTAACATGTTCTTACTGTTTATTAATGTTGCTATTTTCTTTATTTCTGTTATCTTCTGAGAAGAACTATGGTCCCTTGGTAATTGTTTAGGTTTTGCTTCTGATAGTGAAGCAGTATTAACCCTTGTGTGGTGTTCGTATTTTTGTTACTCAGCCAGTGTTCATGGGTCTGGTGGACCCGCTAGAGTTTTGGCTTTCCAAATTAACACTATCAAACAATTTTATGTTAAATTACTCAATAAATGTTTACTTCATCCCAATTACAAGCCATATGAACAGCAAACATGGCTAATTTTTCCCCTTTACCTTTGTTAGATCACATTGATGAATTAATGTGCTTCTCGGTTTTTTTTTAAATCCATATTTCTTCACTTGCTGTCTGGTGGACTTGCTCTGGTCCTGGAGCTGGCTGCTGATGGGGTACTCGTCTTCGTTTTGTTAATAAATGGTGCTCAACCTCATCCTCTTCTTCAAAGTCACTGTCAGACTATGAATTTTCAAAAATGTGATCCTCATATTCTGAAACCTCTTCCTCGACATCATCATCAAAAGCTCCTCTCTCTTCCAAAATCAATTGCAAGGCCCTCGCAGCAGATAATCTTTTGGCCATCTTGATCAGTTGTGATAAGGAACCACACTGGCAAAGTCTTATTTATAGTATTATGCCCCTAACTTGCAGGTGGGACAGGGTATGAGAAAATAAAGCTTGGTTCCCACAAGAGAGAGGATAAATTGTGCGGGAATGTAAGAGCAGACAGTGTTGATAGTTGAATTTTGCAACAATTTTGCAACTTGTGGGGAGAAAACAGCATCACTAGAAAGGATGAAGACAGAGTGTAGGAACACTGGACCTACAATTTCACCACTTTTACTAGACCTGGGTCCAGTGGACCCGAACACCTTGTATGTAATGTAAATGAGTGGGGAGAGGTACAGTATGCGGTCATTGAAAATTTGTTCAGATTTATGTTCTTCACAGAAAATAAGCCAAAGCCAATGAATTTCAGGTTGAAAAAATAATTTATTGTTTAATTTTTCTTTTGAAAAAAAACTGAAAACGGGTCTCACAGACCAGAACACCATACAAGGGTTAAAGCACATCACCACCAGATATTTGTAGCAGATGTTTTATATACAGGACACTCAGAAAACAAATTAACTTAAAGTAATACAGAAATCACTACTGAATTGTTTCTATCTTTGTATCAGTATTTTTGTACCAAATTAGGGAAGTTGTGTTAATAAGAGTAAGCTACTGATAACTATTACTATACTATACTCATCATTAATTAAATATTTAATCTTTTTCAGTAAAAGTAAAATATTTTAATCAGTGGTTGTATCATTCTTTGATTACTGTGTACTTAATGTGATGTGTTCAATTATCTGTGAATGTCTTGGCAGCACTTTACATGGTTAAATAATAGGTGTCATGTTTAAAATGCAATGGCTTAGTATATGTAGAAAATAAAACTGAATAAATGGTGATTTAATAAATGAATGCACTGTGTTTTTGCTAATTTTCTGTTGGAATTTAATGATTTTTTATTGGTTTGCATGTATGCAGTGAATATATTTACGAAAAAACTACAACAATTTGAAAACATAAGGATTTAGTGTTTTTTTACAGCAGAAAATGTTTGAGTTTGTCATTATACTGATTTCAAGGTGGTAGGAACACATCCTCGGACAGGACTAAAGCAAATATTAAAAATACAGGGAAGGTGCTAGTTTGGTCGTTAGGACGTACTTGCCACGTCCTAGCGACGTATAAAATAGCGTCGCTACGACGAATATGGGAAACACAAAGTTACGTCGCTGGAACGTTGTTTGGTACGTCGCTGCGACGAATATGGTCCGGTCCAGTAACGTCGTCACGATGTAATTGTGTTAGCTGGGTAGTGTCTCACCTGCTTGTTCACCTGCTTATTTCTGTATCTCTGTTTGAACAATAAGCACAATTAAACATTACAACACAAAATATATATTTTCACACATTTTAAATAATATTTTCACACAATACATCCCATGCTGTATGTAATACTCACTAACACAGCAGCCATGGCAACAATAAGCAACAGAACAACTCCAAAAACAATTCCTGCTAAAGCAGCTGATGACTGACCAAAACCTGGAACAGCTAAAGACAGACAGTTATTATTACTAGATAGTAACAATCCATCCAGTATTTAACAAATGTCTTCAACTTATATTTACATCTTTTTACGTTGGTCATCAGTTGTATGATATTGATTCAATATTGATTGTATGATAAATGTGTTTTTTTTAAGAACAACTATGAGCTCAACTAAAAACAGCAGCGTTACAACACCACATCTTTAAATTATATTTTGACACTGAGCCAGAGCTCACTTTTACACAATAATGTTAAACAACTTTATTTAACAAATCATTTGTTAACTAATTTGAA
Organism: Garra rufa; assembly: GCF_049309525.1. Classification (NCBI taxonomy): domain Eukaryota; kingdom Metazoa; phylum Chordata; class Actinopteri; order Cypriniformes; family Cyprinidae; genus Garra; species Garra rufa. The sequence goes on along the minus strand of NC_133367.1, from coordinate 13,090,360 downwards.
AAAGTATTAAATAATAATATTGGACTGTATTATAAAGCTAGAGGACAACGGCATTGAATAACTAAATTATACTCACTTATGACAGTTAATACAGTTAGTTTTCTGTCAATACTGAAGCTGTTCTTGTTGATCTGTAGATGATAAGGTCCAGCGTCTGTCGTTCTGGTGTTCATGATGATCAGAGATCCAGTCTGATGATCCAGCTTCAGTCTGTCTTTAAATCTCTCATCACACTGATCATTTTCACAGATTTCACTCTGATCTCCAGTGATTTTAGCAATGAGAATGTCACTAAAATACAACAGCAAGTTCTTAGTTTTTCTTTCTTCACCAAGCTCTAAAGCAACAGATTCTCCCTCCTTCACCGACTTTCTGTTCATTTCATCTCGTTCAGGAACATCTGAAACACAAACCAACAGCTACCAAAGGATCTTTTGGGAGAAATAAAAGCCTCTACAAGATAATTGATTGATCATAATACAAGAAAAAAAAAAGTACTTTACAAACTTTTTCTAGACTTTGACTAAATGTTCTAGACTGGCTTACGTTGTACAAAAAGCACATAAAGAATGATGGTGATCAATGATGGTTTCAGAGATCAGAGATGGAAATAATTACTTTTCTGTTCAATGACACAGGTAAAGAGCAGCTCTAAATATCACTATTTTAATAAACATATAAAGTCTGTTTCCAAATATTCATTAAATGACTCACCATGTATGGAAACACTGAAGATCTTCTTATTAAAGCTGCCACTGTTGATGATGATTAATTCATAAAGTCCTGAGTCTGTGGTTCTCATGTTCATGATAGTCAGATATCCAGTCTGATAATCAAGCCTCAGTCTGTCTCCAAATGTCTCTTTACAATCATCATCTGAACAGATTTCTCTCTCATCTCCAATGATTTCAGTGATTAGATGGTCATTAAAATACCATCTCATCTCTTTTTGATGATTTGCATCAATATCAGTATTTAGAGTAACGGAATCTCCCTCCATCACAAACACTGGCACTTCATCTGCACCAACTACAGACACACCTGGAGAAGAAAAACAACTTAACAATTAATTCAATGAATATTGTAAAAATAAATTGCGTTTTCACATTTGACTAATTTGAAGTGTTTGTTTCAGAACCTGATGCATATGGTATTTAACGATTTATAAACAGCATTTAATAGATTATTCTAATAAACCATTTGCAATGGGTTTGTAAAAGGTGCTCTTTTTTAGCACGTTTGATCTGAGATTTTGTTGAAATTAAGTTTTGAACAGCAGACATGAATCATTGTCCCAAGCAATTGAATTTAAAGTTTGAAAAAGCTTCATTTCTACCATCACGGATCATAACCCATAATGGGAAATGCATTGTGTAAAACAAATTTCAGTGTCTGAATCTGTGGGTGAGCAAAGCACCTATTCATCTCTTTATTGCTCCTCACATATTGTGTCAGAAATGTGGGAATTCGTATCAGGATTTTAGTATTTATTTAGACATGTATTAAACGAAAGTAACAGAGTAACAGAAACAGAACATAATTGCAGTATTATTTGTGATTAGGCTATTGTGTTTGTGCAGTTGCAGTATACTACATGTATTTAGACTACGGTTTTTATACAAATACCTAAAAACCTTATAGTTCTATTTTTTTATTTTATTTTTTACCATTGTATTGAGGTGCTATATGTTTGTTTCTAACAGTGGTTATCAAGATCTAAAAAAACAAAACAACAACAAAAAAAAAACACTCAAACAGTCAGAATAATACATTTCACCATATACAAATTAGGTTTCTACAATTTTTAATAAGCAATGTGCATTTTTAAGAGACAAAAAAAAGTATTACTATTCATATTTTAAGGCAACAAAAACCTGTTTCTTGATTTAAAACAATATAATTTATTAGAACATGCAGAAACAAAGATACAAAAAATTATTTATTTTGTTATGGAATATTAGTGCTCTGTTTTCTACAACTTTAACTTTAAGAAATTATTTGATATTTCTCGTATAATTATTGATATCGACTGATTTAAAAAAAGTTGCCATGATTTTTTTTTTATTATTTGTATTTTTATTATTATTTTATTTATTTTATTGTTTTCACAAAAATATGAAGCAGCACAACCGTTTTCAATCTATTCAACCATTTTTTTTTTCTTGAGCAGCAAATCAGTGTAAGAGAATGATTTCTAAAGGATCATGTAATGTAGGCATAATGTTGCTGAAAATTTAGCATTACATCAGGAAACAATTACAACTATTTTGACTATCTAATAATAAGGTTAGTTTTCATAAGGTATTCTTGAAGGTACATTACTAGCTTACATACAAAATTAGATCAAAATTCCCACTGTAGTGACAGAGCATCCTCATAGACACAGCCTTAAACATCTTAATGAATGCAAAAAGTTTGGAGACAAACATTTGTGGTGTCAGATTGTTTGGTGTTTCAAAAATCCAAGTTCATTTTATATTAATTTATAAATAAGTGCATCATAAATTGTTATGTAGAGCATATTATTTTAATAAATTATTTTTAAATATGGTTGTAAATATGACAGTGCCACAAAACTCATGCAAACTAGCCAACACAAGCTAACCGTGAATGAAAAAAGCTTAACATTGACTATGATGCATAGTCCACAGTATATTAAAATGATATGCATCATGTAAACATCTTACTTTTTTCAAGGAAAACACTGTCTTATCACAATTACTCGCTGTGGTACCAATTAAGCCCACGTTTTAATATTCACTGTGGAACCATTTATGCCCACTTTATGTTTTTAATGAGGAATTTTGATCAATTTGTGAGTAAAATTAGTCAAAGTTATTTGCATGCTTTTACCTTACTAACATTTTACCTTACTTACTCATTCCAGAGGCCTACAAATTACACTGTTTAGCATCATTATAAAATTGATCTCTGCTAATGTCTATCCTTTGTTTTAAGAGAGAAAATGATAATAAAAAAAGAGAAGAGGAAAGAAAAAAACACCTGTCCAAAAATTATAGAGGCATGTTGCCTTTACCAAAAAAAAAAAGTGTGAGTTGACAGAAAGATGATTAAAAATATATATGTCATTCTCTCTGAATAAATGTATTAATGTTTCACATTTTTGTGAATCAAACACGATGTGTGCTTATTTGGAGCTTATTTTGGAATGCTTTCTTAAATGGTGCTAAAGTGCCAATTAAGCCCATGCCAGACTTTTGAACTTATTCATAAAATATTTTAATTTTATGTTCAAAAATGTGCATCAGCTAATTAATACATTTTTAAATGAAAGATAAATCTTGCATTTTAACAAATGATTTTTCTTATAGACAATGTCAATAACTGTGAAAAACACCTAAACTTAGATTATGGTGGAATTAATGAGTATGCTTAACTTAATCTATACATATATTTCATACCTGATTACGATTTCATTTGTATCTTTGTTCTATTGTATTTAATTGTACTATTACTTGTAATTTTGTCCTTGTTATTTTGCAGACTGTTTGCAAGTCTTAAAGAGAAATACAAAAAAAAAATACATAACAAAAATAATTGTTATATATAATATATATAAATTCATAAAATAATAAAGTTTGTTTTTGTGGCAAACATTTTGCCGACGCAAATAAAATCTGAACCAGACGGAAACCGTCGTTTCAAAATGTGCCATGTTTTGTTATATAACATAAACAACAAAATATGTTACGGGAAAAATAAAGCAATTTTAAAACTGTCATACAAGGAGCGTCACTTAGCAAAGTTGACGCCAGGTCTGGTATGAAGGGGAGATGCTGGTAAGCAAAGCCCCGCCTCAACCAGCCATTTTAATACCAGTCCATTTGACAAAATTGTAGAAACAGAAAACAGACTTTGAAATTAAACGCTGTTAAAACAGCAAAAATAATGTGACCCTTAACATTTTAAATATTAACTAAGATTCATTAAAAATCTTTCTTTGTTTAGTAGCGTGTGGTAGCCTGTTATTGTGACATACAGTAGCTGCCTGTCCGTTCCACTTTCGGAAAAGCGTCTAAAAGACCATCCTCAGCTACATAAAACAGCACCAATAAAGAAATAATTATTCGATTTCTGTCGAGTATAAAGTGATTAAAAGGACATAAAAATGACATGGAAATGAGATCGTAAATACATGTCTTACCAAGCATGACCAAACCATTCACCAACATCCACAAAACGTGAAAAATCATTTTCACTGGTTTTCGTCATTACAAAGAATTAAATGGAAATAAAAGCTCCATACTTTTTAATCCAGTCCCCATTACCCAATAACTACCTCTTCACATCAAACCGAAAGTAAGTAGACTTCCGCACTTGATTTGCTTTGCTAGTACGTGATCTGTGACGTCAATCTTCATTCTAGGCGTATGTAAAAATCCAAAGCGGGGATGCTGAAAAGGTTGAACTTACCCATTATCAAAATATATTAGATGTGTATTATAAACAAAAAGCTGAGGGAGCTTTTGTTAAATCACGGAAAAGATGGTTGGAAGAAGGTGAACAAAACTCGTGTTATTTTTTTAGATTGGAAAAGCAACAAATAAAAAAAAAAATTGATTGGAAAGCTTATAATTGATGAAACTCTCTGTGAAGACCAGAAAGTTATCGCTAATTATTGTGCCAAATTTAAGATAATGATTTGTATACATCTAAATTTAACAAACAACATGCTCTCGATTTTTTTGAAACATTATCAGACATAAATAAATTGAGTAATGCTGATCAAGCCTTTTGTGAGGCTCCAATTACTTTAAAAGAAGTGGAGGAAGCAATTAAATCTTTAAAATAAACAAATCTCCCGGCACAGATGGTCTCACATCAGAATTTTATCATATGTTTAGTAAAAAATAGCTCCCTTCTTGTTAAATGTTTAAGGAAAATGTGTATATATATATATCTTTTCTTCCACCCACTTTATGCCAAGGTTTGATTACTTTAATTCCTAAGCCAAATAAAAATCCAAATTTATTAGATAATTACCATCCTATAACGTTGTTAAACAATTATTATAAAATAATTGCTATAGTATTAGCTAAAAGATTAAAAGGTATATTACGTTCTGTCATTGATGAAACACAATCGGGCTTTATGCAAAATAGACACATATCAAATAATATAAGATTAATATTAGACATTTTGGATTATTCTGAAATAATTAATGAAGACAGTTTTATCTTTTTTTTGGACTATTATAAAGCCTTTGACACTTTAGAACATGTTTTTTTATTTCAGGCCCTTAAAGAAATTGGTTTTGGTGATATATTTTGTAATATGGTTAAAATGCTGTATAAAAATTCAAATAGATTAAGCTGTGGTACCTCTCCAAGGTTTTTTTTAAACCATGGGGTTAGGCAGGGATGCCCTGTATCTCCTTATTTGTTTTTAATTGCATTGCAATTTCTCAATTTGTATGTAAAAAATAGTAATCTAATTGGAATTACAATTGGCAATGTAGAATTAACTATCACTCAACTAGCTGATGACACAGCTTTGTTTTTAAAAGATTCATCCCAAGTTTCAGTAGCTTTAAATACTCTTCAAGCATTTTCCAAAGCTTCTGGTCTAAAACTTAATATAGATAAATGTGAATTACTGCCCATTAAAAACTCTTGTCTTTCTTCAGTCTGTGGTATAGCGGTTAAAAACACAGTAACATACCTTGGCATAAATATAACTAAGAATAAAAACAGATGTGATGTAAATTTTAATCCAATCATCACAAAAACAAAGAAAAAATTAAATGGCTGGGTACAGAGAGATTTATCTCTTAAAGGTAGAATTTTGCTCACTAAAGCTGAGGGGCTATCTCGTCTCTCGTATGCTGCCCAATCTCTGTATGTAAGCCTACATGTAAATTGATTGACAGAACTTTAACAGACTTTGTCTGGAAAAACAAGTGTCATTATATGAAAAAGTCTGTTATACTAAATCCTTATAACAAGGGTGGCCGAAATTACATAGATTTCAATTCTTTAAATTATGCTTTTAAAATAAATTGGCTTAATCAGTATTTGAAAAATTAAAATTCAGTCTGGTATAACACCAACTATAGGTAAAATATGCTTTTCTGTTAAAAAAGATAGAAATTACAAAATTAGGTCTCTTTTCATTGAAAAAGTTTCTTCTTTGTCGCCAGTCATTTCTTACTGGAATAGTTTTTCCAAGTCAAATAGAAATTTGAATTGGAAAACAATATGGTCTTTACAACAGAGTTTTTTTCTTACTAATAAAGTTAAAGAAGTATCTTTCAAACTAATTAACACATTTTACCCTGTTAAAGTTTATATGAAGAAATATAAGGTTAATATTGATACAAAATGTTCATTTTGTCAATTTCATACTGAAACTGTTTTTCATTTATTTTGGACGTGTCAATATACTGTACAACTCTGGTAAAATATTGGTTTATTTATTAAGAATAATATCCAGTGAGATGTACCTATTACTTTTAAAGAAATAATTTTAGGACATTATGACTCTGACTCAACTAAAAGGAATGCTTGTTTTGTTATAAACTTAATTTATTTTCTTTGTAAATTTTATATTCATAAAAGTAAGTTTACGAACAACAAACCACATTTCCTTGTTTTTTTGAAAGAATTTAGAATTTATTTAAATACTATCTTGATGTCACAGAATAAGAAAACTAGAAGAACTATTTCATTTTGGAATGACTTTGATTTGTATAATGTAATTAACGCTTAGGTGTCTTACCCTCAAATTTTTATGTTTTTGTCCTTTTTTTTCATGCTTTATCTTGTATTCTTAACACTGTCATTTCAGTTGACATTATACATATACAGGTCCTTTAAAAAAAAATTAGCATATTGTGATAAAGTTCATTATTTTCTGTAATGTACTGATAAACATTAGATTTTCATATATTTTAGATTCATTACACACAACTGAAGTAGTTCAAGCCTTTTATTGTTTTAATATTGATGATTTTGGCATACAGCTCATGAAAACCCAAAATTCCTATCTCAAAAAATTAGCATATCATGAAAAGGTTCTCAAAACGAGCTATTAACCTAATCATCTGAATCAACTAATTAACTCTAAACACCTGCAAAAGATTCCTGAGGCCTTTAAAAACTCCCAGCCTGGTTCATTACTCACCGCAATCATGGGTAAGACTGCCGACCTGACTGCTGTCCAGAAGGCCATCATTGACACCCTCAAGCAAGAGGGTAAGACACAGAAAGAAATTTCTGAACGAATAGGCTGTTTCCAGAGTGCTGTATCAAGGCACCTCAGTGGGAAGTCTGTGGGAAGGAAAAAGTGTGGCAGAAAACGCTGCACAAAGAGAAGAGGTGACCGGACCCTGAGGAAGATTGTGGAGAAGGACCGATTCCAGACCTTGGGGGACCTGCGGAAGCAGTGGACTGAGTCTGGAGTAGAAACATCCAGAGCCACCGTGTACAGGCGCCAGGTCAAGCCACTTTTGAACCAGAAACAGCGGCAGAAGCGCCTGACCTGGGCTACAGAGAAGCAGCACTGGACTGTTGCTCAGTGGTCCAAAGTACTTTTTTCGGATGAAAGCAAATTTTGCATGTCATTCGGAAATCAAGGTGCCAGAGTCTGGAGGAAGACTGGGGAGAGGGAAATGCCAAAATGCCTGAAGTCCAGTGTCAAGTACCCACAGTCAGTGATGGTCTGGGGTGCCATGTCAGCTGCTGGTGTTGGTCCACTGTGTTTTATCAAGGGCAGGGTCTATGCAGCTAGCTATCAGGAGATTTTGGAGCACTTCATGCTTCCATCTGCTGAAAAGCTTTATGGAGATGAAGATTTCATTTTTCAGCACGACCTGGCACCTGCTCACAGTGCCAAAACCACTGGTAAATGGTTTACTGACCATGGTATTACTGTGCTCAATTGGCCTGCCAACTCTCCTGACCTGAACCCCATAGAGAATCTGTAGGATATTGTGAAGAGAAAGTTGAGAGACGCAAGACCCAACACTCTGGATGAGCTTAAGGCCGCTATCGAAGCATCCTGGGCCTCCATAACACCTCAGCAGTGCCACAGGCTGATTGCCTCCATGCCACGCCGCATTGAAGCAGTCATTTCTGCAAAAGGATTCCCGACCAAGTATTGAGTGCATAACTGAACATAATTATTTGAAGGTTGACTTTTTTTGTATTAAAAACACTTTTCTTTCATTGGTCGGATGAAATATGCTAATTTTTTGAGATAGGAATATTGGGTTTTCATGAGCTGTATGCCAAAATCATCAATATTAAAACTATAAAAGGCACTACTTCAGTTGTGTGTAATGAATCTAAAATATATGAAAGTCTAATGTTTATCAGTACATTACAGAAAATAATGAACTTTATCACAATATGCTAATTTTTTGAAAAGGACCTGTATTTGTCTCTTTGTATATTATGTGCAAACAATCTGTCAACTCTTTCTTGTATTTTTTTCTGCATTAATAATAATAATAATAAAAAAGCTCTTGGGTTGTTGTTCGGTCTATGCTGCTGTTCTGCAATCAGTCATTGTTGGTGGAAATACGTGGGTCTGGTTCACTACCTCTCAGCAGATGGCGCTGTTTAACAATCCTAACCTAGTAAACAGGCAAATGAAACTTAAATGCAATTGCATTTAAGTATTGCAATTGCATTGTATATATTCGGGTAGAATGAAAACAAGTAAAAAAATAAAATAAAATTCACAAATATCTTTAGAAAACAATCACAATTAATGAGTTGAAGAAAACAATTCAGTTCCTCCGTATAAATTTCATACTTATAAATTTCATACTTATAAATTTCATAATTTTACATTGACTAATCTAATGTTGCAATTTTTCATTTCAGAAAACTACATTTAACACTGTATATTTGATACTTAAAATAAAAATAAAATAAAATAAAAATAATATTTTCCACTATTAAAACCAATTAAAGTCTAAATAAGTTCCAGAAGATCATTTATGAATTATACCAGGCAAAAAAGAGCCGCTTTCCCACTATCGGGCCGAACCGTTCTCAATGCTTAACCGTTCTGTTCCGTGCCGATCCGGGCCAGTCAGCACAGATACGGTTTGATTTTCCACTGTGGTGCAGATAACGGAACTCTTTGGAATGTAAATACAAATGCGTCAAGTCGTTGCCTTGGTAACGCAAGAGTAGGCAGTCATGTATCTTTGAGTTCTCTTACGAGAGGTCTCTCATACTGCGTAAGTATCTTACGCTTGGGGAAAATCCTTTCCGCGAGAGATATTGAAGCCAAAAAATTATCCTTAATTTTGTATTCATGTAAAACGCGTTGCCGCAGTGTGCAGACATAGGCGAGGCGGCTCGCGTGCCTATTGGCTGCTCTGCTGCAACTGCAGCACCTATCGAGTGAGGCTTGGCGCGGTGCCAGCTCCAATGAGGGCATTTCGCGCCTAATACGTCATCTCCCGCCCAAAGTGGCGTGATTCAAGCCTATAAATATCGCTCGAAGGTAGCTACACACTGATTTTTTCATCCTTCAAGCGAAGCACACGCATCGCTGGAGCCGGAGAAGAAGCCGCCGTCGACTGCAAGCATCTCAGCGGGACGAGCCATTGGAGCTGCTGGCCACGCCGCCTTCCGTGCCTTCCTGCTGCGCTTTCCGGCGCCTATATCCTTTATAATCTACAGTGTGTGTCGCCGCTGCGATAAAGATGCCTTCATACGGCTCGTGCAGATGCCAATGGCGACTCTGAGGACTTGCCTTGCCTTCTTCACTGAGACTGCTGCCCCGCCCGCGCGGTGTCGCGCCGTAAAAAGCGCCGTGCCCAGCGGGCCCCGGACCCTTCCCCCAGCCGACAAAGCTCGCCGGTTCGCCCGCCTGCTTCATCGACTTCGTCAGCCTCTGTTCCGGACGTAAAGCGGCCGCTGTATGCCACCGCTTCCATCGACGCCGCTGACGAGGGGGGCCATGAAGGAGGAAGAGGATTTCCGTTTCCCGCCAGAGCGGGAACGCGCATGCTGCTCAGAAGAGGCGATAACAGCCCACTTATGTCTGCCCTCCACTGGACGGCGTGCTAAGTCGGCCCTCCCCTCTAAAGCTTGCCGTCAGACGTCAAACCTGCTCCGCCGCGTTTTCGCCGCCGCCTAGCCGCGTCAGCGCTGCGTAACATGGCCTCTCACCGTTGCTGAGAGGCACCCGTGGCTAACGCTTTCTGATGTTTTTCTCGTCTGGCCGCCGCCCCGCCATACGCAGCCCGCGGCCCAGGATTGAGTTGAAACCTGAGCCTCCGAAATCGTCCTAGCACAACTAGGAAAACGACGGTGTACGAGTCCCGCTGTTGCCGGACCCCCATCAAAGTTATTCGCTCGTCCAGTCCCAGGAAATGTGACTGTTCCAGTGTTTTCTGCAGCCAACAAACCGGCTCCGTCGCCCGTTTGCCTGCACACAAAAGTCGTTCCCACGGCTACACAGATAAACTCCCAATAAAGTGTATTATCTGGTGTCCCGGCCACGGCCGATGGTGTTTCACGTGTCGTAAGAATATGCCCACTAACCAGTGCTCATCTCTACACACAAGCACAGCGCAGATAAAATCGACTCAGATCGATTGCGCGTCACACGTGGTAAATGTGCCCGCTTCACAGTGCCCACAGACACCACATTATGCACGTCAAACGGTTTCTGTAAAAACGAAACCAACAGTGCATTCGCTCTATGCAGGCGAACGTTGTTTGGAGTGTTAAATGTGCCCGCTTCACAGTGCTCACAGACACCTCATTATGCACGTCAACCGGTTGCTTTAAAAACGAAACCAACAGTGCATTCGCTCTATGCAGGCGAACGTTGTTTGGAGTGTTAAATGTGCCCGCTTCACAGTGCTCACAGACACCTCATTATGCACGTCAACCGGTTTCTGTAAAAACGAAACCAAGAGTGCGCTGTTTGGAGTGTTAAACGCTGGTGCGCGAGTCCCGCGGCTGCCAGACTCCCACCGAAAGTATTCGCTCGCTCAGCTCCAAGAAATGTGGCTGTTCCAGCATTATCCGCAGTCATCAAGCCGGCGCTGCAGCCTGCTTGTCTGCACTCAAAAGCCGTTCTCACGGCTACCCAATTAAATCCTCAAAGGAGTGTATTTTCGGGTGTTCCGGCCATAGCCGAAGGTGTTTTGTGTGTAGCTCGCATGCCCACTGCCCAGTGCCCATCACTACACATAAGCACATCCTGTCATACAAACCCAGCCACATAAAGTCGACCCGAATTGGCTGCGCTTCACATGTGATAAATGTGCCCACCCCAGAGTGCCCACACATAGTCAACAGAGTCAATTGGGCGAAGAGCTCCCTGTCCCCTAGTCTGAAAACTTCCTTCCTGGGCACAGAATTGGACTCGCTGTCAATGATAGCGCGGCTGTCACCACAGCGCGCAGCAGACATTCAGCGCACAGCGGGCTCGTTCCGCTGTGGCGCGTCCGTTCCGCTCAAAAAAAAAAAAAAAAAAAAATTCAGAAGATGCTGGGTCTCATGGCCTCAGCGTCATCAGTTCTTCAGCTGGGTCTGCTATGTATGCGCCCACTGCAGTTCTGGCTGAAAGCGCGCGTCCCGCGTCAAGCGTGGGCGCCCGTTCGGCTTTGTATCACGGTCAATCAGAAATGTGTCACAGCCCTGAAACCGTGGAGAGCAATCGACTGGTACCAGTTAGGTGTAAGCCTGGGGACTTCCTCAGGAATAAAAGTGGTGTCTACGGACGCGTCCACCTCGGGATGGGGGGCTCTGCTCGAGGGCAGACCGTTTTTGGCCAGTGGTCAGAACGGGAAAAGCTCCTGCATATCAACTGCCTCGAAATGCTGGCAGTACAGAACGCGCTGATGCGCTTCTGTCCCCAAATAAAAGGAAACCATGTACTAGTCCGCTCGGACAACATGTCAGTGGTTTCCTATATAAATCGCCAGGGTGGTCTCAGGTCCAAAAACCTATACAGACTTGCAGAACGCCTCCTGGTATGGGCTCAGCACAACCTGCGCTCGCTGAAAGCAGCGCATGTGCCGGGGCTTCTAAACATAGGGCCAGACAGACTGTCCAGGAACGATGTTCCAGCAGGCGAATGGTCTCTACACCCACAGACAGTACAACTACTGTGGAAAAAAAAAAAAAAAAATTCGGCAGAGCGGAAGTAGACCTGTTTGCGTCTCCGAACAACGCTCACTGTCTGGAATTTTACTCAAAAAGCAGAGACGCGCTGGCCCACGAATGGCCCCGCCGTCATCTCTATGCCTTTCCCCCCGTCTCTCTCCTACCTCAGGTGATAGAGAGGGTCAGGGGAAAAGGATGTTCAATACTGCTGATAGCGCTGTTTTGGGAAAACCAGCCCTGGTTCCCAGCGCTGATGCAGATGACGAGCATCGCACCGTGGCCAATACCAGTGAGGAGAGACCTCCTCTCGCAGGCGGGCGGCTCGATTTGGCACCCTCACCCCGAGCTGTGGTCCCTTCATGTATGGGTCACCGGGGAATATATGATGAACTCCCCACAGGAGTGATAACAACGATCACACAGGCTAGAGCTCCATCTACTAGACGGCTCTATTCCTCGAAATGGTCGATATTTTCGGGCTGGTGCACAGCCCGCGGATCTTCACCCACCGACTGTGGAGTGACAGATGTACTTTCCTTCCTACAAGAGCTACTGGACAAGGGCAGGTCCCCGTCCGCGCTCAAAGTTTATGTGGCGGCTATAGCAGCGTTCTCGAGGACAACGCTAGGTCAGTCAATAGGAAGGAACGATTTAATCATCCGCTTCCTTAGAGGAGCTAAGAGATTAAATCCACCCAGACCGCCTTCAGTCCCAACGTGGGACCTTTCTGTGGTGTTGGACGCTATGAAGAGCGGACCATTCGAACCACTACAGGCGGCTGACTTAAAATACCTGTCTTTTAAGACTATATTCCTCCTAGCGCTCGCTTCAGTGAAGCGCGTGGGAGACCTGCACGCACTCTCCGTGGGCGCGACATGTGTGGAGTTTGGACCTAATGACTCTAAAGTTATACTCAAACCCAAGCATGGATATGTGCCAAAATCTATTAACACACCGTTTCGAGCACAGGTCATCGCCCTGTCAACTTTACCGGTTGTGAATGAAGAGGCTGACGCGAGACTCTTATGCCCAGTTAGAGCGCTAAGAGTCTATGTGTCTCCCTCGTCTGCTTTTAGGCAGACAGAGCAGCTGTTTGTCTCGTTTTACGGGCATTCTAAAGGAATGGCTGCGTCAAAACAGACTTTATCCAGATGGATAGTGGATGCTATTGCACTGGCATACGAGTCCAAGGGCATGCAATGCCCGCTGGGTGTCAGAGCACATTCCACGAGGGGCGTGGCCTCGTCGTGGGCCTGGTCGAGTGGGATCAACCTACAAGACATTTGTACGGCGGAGGGCTGGGCCTCTCCGTCTACATTTATAAGGTTTTACAACCTGGAGGTTCCCGCCTTGCAGGCCAGATTGCTGTCAGTCTAGATGTTCAGTGTTGTCTGACCTGATGTTATCAGCTCGGAATGCTGCGTCTACTGAGCACAGCTCTAGGGTCGACAGTGAAAGTAACAGCACAAGATGTGTTTGGGCAAACTGTGTGAAGACCCTTATTCTTACGTCAGCTCAGGCCGTAACCCCGCCCTGTATGTACGTTTAATTAGCGTTTGAGTGACGCTGCACTATGTGGAAGAGTGCGGCGTTGCCCCTCCCTCTTCCCCGGACTCCCTGTGAGTTCTTAGGTGATTATGAACTGTATGAACCCCGGGCTATTGCCCTTGGGTCTATGGTATCAGATCCTGGCATGCACGGCGTTTTACATGGGGTCCCCAAGCGTAAGATACTTACGCAGTACGAGAGACCTCTCGTAAGAGAACGTACTCGGTTACTAACGTAACCTCGGTTCTCTCAGAGAGGGAACGAGTACTGCGTATCTTGCCGTGCAAGCGCATGCTCTGGGCGCTTTTATGATGAAAAAACCAGTGTGTAGCTACCTTCGAGCGATATTTATAGGCTTGAATCACGCCACTTTGGGCGGGAGATGACGTATTAGGCGCGAAATGCCCTCATTGGAGCTGGCACCGCGCCAAGCCTCACTCGATAGGTGCTGCAGTTGCAGCAGAGCAGCCAATAGGCACGCGAGCCGCCTCGCCTATGTCTGCACACTGCGGCAACGCGTTTTACATGAATACAAAATTAAGGATAATTTTTTGGCTTCAATATCTCTCGCGGAAAGGATTTTCCCCAAGCGTAAGATACTTACGCAGTACTCGTTCCCTCTCTGAGAGAACCGAGGTTACGTTAGTAACCGAGTACGTTTTTTATTTTTTTCCCGGCATTGTTTTGTACTTTTCTTAACGCCCTTCTCTGCAAGACACTGCTCTATAATTTTAAAAACTTTTCGTTTCTTTTCGCACCCTCCAGCCCGGTATTTTACCAGTCTCGGCCGAGAATTCCTGGCCTCGAACGGTTTGTAATCGTGCCGTGCCGTGCCGTACCAGGCTCAGAGCCGGCGCCAGACCATAACTAACAGGGGGGCACGCGACATCTAACGAGGGGTCACACAATCAGCAACAACAACTTGGAAAAACGAGGCTTAAAAAAAAAACAATACAGTGAAAGCGCAAACTCATACAATTAGGGTAGCGTTGGGCACAAACTAACGTGGTGTTGTAACACGCATGGTTTAAATATAACCAAATTTACGGTATTTACTAGTTGCCATAGCAACACTATGCAGAGAAAAAAGTGCGCCAAAATTCAAAAGCCTTTTAAAGATATCGCTGAATATTTATTTTATCATAGTAAAAGTACATTTTTGGCTTAAGTAAATTTTTCATTTCAGTTTTGGGTCACTCTGGGTCACTGCAGTTTCCTTTGTCTGTCGAGTGGATCAGCAACAAGCGCGCTTGGAATAGACAACAACACACCCGTCAATTGACCATACGCACAAATTACTTCCTTGTTTACTCAAGCCAGCTAAGTCATTTCCGGTCAACTGTACTGTGCCGTAATATGAGCGGACTTTGTTCGTTTTCTCTACATAATACATTCACAATCAAAGAAAAGTGTTGTTTGTCTAAGAGGACCAAACGTCCATGTACATCGTTTCAAGAATGACAAATGCCAGTTTAAAAAAATACGCGAGTAAATCGGCTAAATATGTGCGAGTCATTGCTATGATTGACAGTAATAACCAGATCAAACAAATAACAAGCTGATGTCAAAAAAGAGCTTAAATGATTCAGACTAATTTCACAGTAACAAAACTACAGCAATAGCAAGTTTGTGTTGTTTAAATATAGGCTATTAAATAGCTTTTACAGTTCAAGAAAAAACTTAAAAGATGTAGTTATTAAATTTTATAAAATATTTCAAATTCATATTGATTCATATTGAGTGCATTATTTAATTATTATACCATCAATATTTAATGTATTTGTAGTGAACTATATATAAGTATTTAAATAATTCATCTTTATTGGCTGTTTGTGTGTGAGCTTAATGACTTTCTGCACTTGCTATACTAAGCTATATATGTGTGTGTGTGTCTCTGTGTGTGTATAAGTACAACAATTTATTATACTAGTAATTTTATAATAAATCGAAAAGCAAGACGTCTTGAAAAATATATAGGGATTTTAAAAGTCAGCTTCACAATAAATAATCCTCTGCTGCCATCTATTGGTTATATGGGTAATTCCATAAATAGACGTTGTTTTCCGTGAAAAGTCATTTTTTTCCGATGTCGTTTTTATGAATGAAAATTGAGTCATATTTCACAGCTGTAGAGTTAAAAAATAAAAAAAGGCTTTAAAATATTGCAAGATTTTAAAAATGTGTTCATGACTATGAAGGCAAATTAGTGATTATCAAGAATACGATAAAGATGTCCTTGAAGAGAAGTATGGCTAGCTAGTTAACATTAGCTTAAACACGTTATGATAGTGTTTAGCTGTCAGCATTTAAATGTACAACTATGCAGATACGGAGAGTACGGGATTACCAGGCTCCACATTTAAATGATATGTTGTTAAATAATATGAATCTGAATGTCCATGCCGCTAACATTGTTTATAATGTTGCAATTATAATTGTTCTCAGTTTCTGATAAGAACCAGGCAGTAGAGGAGTCTCAATAGTGTCCACCTAATATATAGCACATAGAAAATGAGCTTCAGCGGAAGTTTACGAGCTGGCTTATCTTTATGCGGAAGTTCTAAAGAACGCTCCGTGCATAAGGTCAATTAACAAGTGGTTTATTGTTCTCTACTACAGAAGATGGGGCAGTCCCATCTTTTATACAGCACCCTTACAAACCTTCAAGTAGGTGGGTTCACATATCAAAATATAAGAAGCACTTCCATATATGGGAGGGAAAAATACAGATAGTTCAGAGCCTTTAAGAAGACAATAATCAGCAGGAGAAGAGTGCAGCCGCACCCAACTGGTTTCCTGCCAACGGACGACCCTGAAAAGAGGCAGACAAGACAAAACATTCCCACACAGAACTATGTCATCACACTCTTAACTGAAGTAAACTGAAAATCAATAGAAAACTACAAAATATTAACTTAAGGAAACTACATTTCAAAACACATTAATTCTTATAAGAATTCATTTAAAATGAGACAAATCTGCTATTATTTTAATCTCCAATTTGTTATTTATCAGTTTAGATAGTTTATTAATGCTTCACAAACCAGCGGAAGACACTAACCTGTATTATATTCCAGTGGCGCAGATGGGGAATGTTGTAACACTGTGTTTCGCCCCACTGTTATTAAAATATGCTATTCTGTGACATTAGCAATGCAATTTACACTAATTACTTTTATGGATTTCAATGACAAACCACAAGAAACAGGTGAATAAAGACTGACTATTGATGTTTAATATTCAGAAATTATAATTTCAAGAAATGTAAAGCATTTTGGCTGGTTTATGTGTGTCGTGTTCTATGAGAGCTGTGTGTGGAGGGAGGGGAGTGTTTTTCTGAATGTCTAAATGTGTTTATTCTGTTTGTCCACATTGTTTTAAACTACTGTATAGCTGTGTTGTGATCAGGGCCGTTCCAAGCATTGTTGCGATGTGTTAATTTTCAAACTCCAAAATAAGATTATTTTTATTTAAATAAAACGTCATTACTTTATTTGATAAAGTTAATACATGTATTTTATTGACAAAATAATTTAGTTTGTTGTGTATATTTTTTTTATTCGATCAGATAACATTTTACGCTGTCATATGGTTGTGTTACAACGTACCCCCATGTTGTCACATTTGACTTCTTTTGAGGTAAATAACGAAAAACATATACACTGTAAATATAAAACAAAGCGACATTTGTACTAGATGTGTGAAAATAATGTGGATAAAAATTGTACTCCAAACCCCAAGTGGATGTCACGTGAGAGAGAGGAGGCGTCCGGAACAGAGAGTGCAGTCGCCTCCGCATCAGGCGTAGAGATAGCGGTCATGGCCGCGTCCTGAACAGAGAGCGCGTTCACAGCCGCGTCAGGGACAGAGAGAGCGGTCACGGCCGCGCTAGGCCCATGCAGCGCAGTCACCACCGCGTCAGTAACATCAGGAACAGAGAGTGCGGTCGCCTCCGCGTCAGGAACAGAGAGCGCAGCCGCCTCCGCGTCAGGAACAGAGAGCGCAGCCGCCTCCGCGTCAGGAACAGAGAGCGCAGCCGCCTCCGCGTCAGGAACAGAGAGCGCAGCCGCCTCCGCGTCAGTAACATCAGGAACAGAGAGCGCAGCCGCCTCCGCGTCAGTAACATCAGGAACAGAGAGTGCAGTCGTCTCCGCGTCAGGAACAGAGAGCGCAGCCGCCTCCGCGTCAGGAACAGAGAGCGCAGCCGCCTCCGCGTCAGGAACAGAGAGCGCAGCCGCCTCCGCGTCAGTAACATCAGGAACAGAGAGCGCAGTCGTCTCCGCGTCAGGAACAGAGAGCGCAGCCTCCTCCGCGTCAGGAACAGAGAGCGCAGCCTCCTCCACGTCAGGAACAGAGAGCGCAGCCGCCTCCGCGTCAGGAACAGAGAGCGCAGCCGCCTCCGCGTCAGGAACAGAGAGCGCAGCCTCCTCCACGTCAGGAACAGAGAGCGCAGCCGCCTCCGCCTCAGGAACAGAGAGCGCAGCCGCCTCCGCCTCAGGAACAGAGAGCGCAGCCCCCTCCGCCTCAGGAACAGAGAGCGCAGCCGCCTCCGCGTCAGGAACAGAGAGCGCAGCCGCCTCCGCGTCAGGAACAGAGAGCGCAGCCGCCTCCACGTCAGGAACAGAGAGCGCAGCCGCCTCCGCGTCAGGAACAGAGAGCGCAGCCTCCTCCGCGTCAGGAACAGAGAGCGCAGCCGCCTCCGCGTCCGAAACAGAGAGCGCAGCCTCCTCCGCGTCAGGAACAGAGAGCGCAGCCTCCTCCGCGTCAGGAACAGAGAGCGCAGCCGCCTCCGCGTCCGGAACAGAGAGCGCAGCCTCCTCCGCGTCCGAAACAGAGAGCGCAGCCTCCTCCGTGTCAGGAACAGAGAGCGCAGCCTCCTCCGCGTCAGGAACAGAGAGCGCAGCCTCCTCCGCGTCAGGAACAGAGAGCGCAGCCTCCTCCGCGTCAGGAACAGAGAGCGCAGCCTCCTCCGCGTCAGGAACAGAGAGCGCAGCCGCCTCCGCGTCCGGAACAGAGAGAGCAGCCTCCTCCGCGTCCGAAACAGAGAGCGCAGCCTCCTCCGCGTCAGGAACAGAGAGCGCAGCCTCCTCCGCGTCCGAAACAGAGAGCGCAGCCTCCTCCGCGTCAGGAACAGAGAGCGCAGCCTCCTCCGCGTCAGGAACAGAGAGCGCAGCCTCCTCCGCGTCCGAAACAGAGAGCGCAGCCTCCTCCGCGTCAGGAACAGAGAGCGCAGCCTCCTCCGCGTCAGGAACAGAGAGCGCAGCCTCCTCCGCGTCAGGAACAGAGAGCGCAGCCTCCTCCGCGTCCGAAACAGAGAGCGCAGCCTCCTCCGCGTCAGGAACAGAGAGCGCAGCCTCCTCCGCGTCCGAAACAGAGAGCGCAGCCTCCTCCGCGTCCGAAACAGAGAGCGCAGCCTCCTCCGCGTCAGGAACAGAGAGCGCAGCCTCCTCCGCGTCAGGAACAGAGAGCGCAGCCTCCTCCGCGTCAGGAACAGAGAGCGCAGCCGCCTCCGCGTCAGGAACAGAGAGCGCAGCCTCCTCCGCGTCAGGAACAGAGAGCGCAGCCTCCTCCGCGTCAGGAACAGAGAGCGCAGCCTCCTCCGCGTCAGGAACAGAGAGCGCAGCCGCCTCCGCGTCAGGAACAGAGAGCGCAACCTCCTCCGCGTCAGGAACAGAGAGCGCAGCCTCCTCCGCGTCAGGAACAGAGAGCGCAACCTCCTCCGCGTCAGGAACAGAGAGCACAGCCTCCTCCGCATCAGGAACAGAGAGCACAGCCTCCTCCGCGTCAGGAACAGAGATGGCGTTCACCGCCGCGTCAGGAACAGAGATGGCGTTCACCGCCGCGTCAGGAACAGAGGGCGCGGTCACCTGCGCATCAGGAACGGAGACCACGATCAAAAGCCAGGATCAAGAACATAAAAAACACTGAGGACAAAAGACAATGCAACCATGAAGCAGGAGTGAAAGGTGAGAGTTTTTAAAGACCAGATAATAGTGAACAGATGTGAGTGAATCAGTGTTAATGACAAGGACAGATGAATGCAATCAGAAAGTGCAGTGTGAACAGCGACCTCAGGAGGCTGAGGGGAGACCCACAGCCCCGATCATGACAGTGGATTTACATAAACTGTGAAATTCAAAAAGTGTTCGGTTGTGTCCTGCGCACACTCCCCTACACATACTAAAGACGCAATGATGCACGAGATGCCCGCAACGCAACCAATCAGAGAAACGGGTCTCTTTTCATAAAAAGATAAACACACATCAACTGTAGTTTATCATTTTTATTACATTAAAAATCATGGAACATTCAATGCTTTATTTATTTTAATTATTCTTGATATATATTAAATTAATTAAAAACGGTAGGGGGGGCACAACAACCTTTTTGGGGGGGCACGGCCCGCGAGTGCCCGACTTGGGCATACATTGAGTGTCAAAGCTCTATAGTGGGAGGATACACACACCACAAAAAAAGGCTGAGACTTTTCAGCTGAGTCAATAGATTTCACTAAACAGCTGAAGAAAATGGTTTGCACGTTTGTTTTGTTTTTCTTGTGCTCGTGACGTTTGACTGGTAAGTTCAAATCATTTTGTATGTCTTTAATTATTCTCATGTCAAGGAAATAATGCTGCTGCAACTGTTTAAACAAACATCACAAACTCGTCTTTAGGAAGAACCAGACGGTGTCATGCAGGCTAATAATATATTTAAATGGGCCTGAATTTGTATTCAACTTAATTACAATTTAAGAAAAACACTCAATTCAGCGATGACTCATTTAAATGCTTCTGATTGGCCATTGCATTCTAAAGAGCAAGAGAATCGAGTGTCTTGGTTATAATATGCAACACTGTAAAAATGCCTGAAAAAATTATGCCGCAACATGAGCAGATCTTAAGTCAATGCCGCATTCGACATGTTTTATTCATTTTCGCTTTGTTAGCAACAGACGCAATAGATTTAATTTGTTTGTGCAGGGGAAATTTTGCCCAAGGTATTGCTATTTTTATCCCAAGTCCCTGTGGCCAAGGGTGGGCTAAGCCTAACCTTCCCCAGCCTCACACACCCTCCGCCTATATGTACAGACTGAGGTGTCAATTTACATTTGGCTCCATATCAACTAAGTCTGCATTTGTTCCTGCATCTTCATCAGGTGTGTGTGGTGAGTCGGTGTCGGTGGTGGAGGGAGATTCTGTCACTCTGAACACTGATGTTTCTAAAATACATGTTGATGAAGACATACTGTGGAAATTTGGACATTTGGACAAGTCTCTCATAGCTCAAATCATAAGAGAGAAACAAATCTTCCCTGATGGGAGATTCCGAGACAGACTGAAACTGAACGGACAGACTGGATCTCTGACTATCACAAACATCACAACTGAACATGCTGGACTCTATAAAGTAAAGATTAGTGGAGAGAAACGGTTAAAAAAACATTTAGTGTTTCTGTCTATGGTAAGTAGAGATAATTTGTTCTTTTGATTAATACAATATATCAGGTTAAACATAAGTTAAGCTCAGTCAACAGCATCATGTTGATAAAAAAAGACCCATTCCTTGTGGGGGAAAAATGCAAAAATATGACACTGAAATTTGATTGAAAAAATTATTTATATACTGTATATACTATAAAATGTAATATACATAAAAAAAATCTACCACTGTCAGTGTCAAATATTGAAAAGTAGATTTTTTTATTTATTTTTTTATTCTGGTAATCATTATGCAGTAAATGATGCTTAAATGCTAAACTGAGCTTAACTTGTACTAAACCAGTAACATTTATTTAACTAGTACTAAACATGTTATACTTTGAGATGAAGAAAACCTTCACTGACCATCAACACACTACACTGAAAACAAGATTGTTGACTAGATTTACATATTTCTACTTTATTCTCATGTTTTCAGCTCGTCTGCCCACTCCTAACATTACCAGAATTTCTTCACAAAATCTTTTATCATCATCTTCATCACAGCAGAATTGTTCATTGGTGTGTTCAGTGGTGAATGTGATTGATGTGACTCTCTCCTGGTACAAAGGAAACAGTTTATTGTCCAGCATCAGTGTGTCTGATCTCAGCATCAGTCTCTCTCTACCTCTGGAGGTGGAATATCAGGATAAAAACACCTACAGCTGTGAGCTCAACAATTCAGTCACTCACCAGACTCAAAAGATCGATATCACTCAAATCTGTCATATTCTGTCATATTATTGAAAGTGATACTGTTCCTACTAAATAATACTTCAAACACTCCTACTGAACAATACCTCAAACACACACAGATCACCACAAGGATTGCAGAATCACCAAATTCCAGAAGATTAAAAATATTCTTCCTTCCAACCAGTTATCGATCATAAAACCTATTGGACACACACATGACACCAGTTAGTCTTACCCAGTTTCTGACCCGCTCTGACCGGTTCACATTAATCCATGTGTCATGACTCTGGGCTGCAGGTTTTCCCTCAGCCACCTGAGGGCGCTGTTCCCTTCATCTTACACTGCACTTCCTGATTGCATTCACCTGTCTTTGTCATTAGCACTGATTCACTCACATCTGTTCACTATCATCTGGTCTTTAAAAACTCTCACCTTTTACTCCTGCTTCATGGCTGCATTGTCTTTTGTCTTGCATGTTATTTTGTGTGTTCCTGATCTGGCCTTGACCGTGTTCCCTGTTTTGGTTTATCTAGTATTCAGTTTATGTCGTGTTGTGCCGTGTTGGCCTTTTGCTTTTGTTTTGTTCTGTTTATTTGTGTTTATTTAATTAAATATATCTTCCCCTAGCCTAGAATCTAGACGCGCCCCTAGCGGCAGCAAATTACATTTGCTTCCAAGGTCAGTCTAGTTACTCTCAATTCACTTAAAATTCCGAAAAATCCAAGATGTACCGGGCCAATCACGAGTCGGTTGGGCGGGCTTAACATGATGACGTCTGACCTGCGACCATAAGTTCCGTCAGACATGAATTCCTGGTTCCGTGGATTAAGCGTGGAAAACTGAACAGTATTTATATATTTTTTTACTTTTGATACACAGCCACGTCCATGTGTCCTGAGCAGGAGCTCGTTACATCTGAACGCGCTGTGGTGTAGAATACGCAAACACCGGAAGCGATCTGTGGCGTGTATACGACACTCATTGTTTACACAGTACAAGAGATTGTGGATATAGCGGCTATTCAAAATGGTAATTACTTGTGCTTGTCCTGGTTGTTCAAACCCATTTAAAGCTAAAAGATCCACGTCCACATGTGACGAGTCGAATCATAGATATGCTAAACTAGTGCTCATGACGGATGGACGTGGCTGCGTATCAAAGGTAAAAAGAAAATGATATAAATACTGTTCATTTTCTTGCAAAACCCGATCGTTTCGTGTCTTAGGACATCAATGTATCGTCACGAGCCGCAGGGTGTAATTTGGGTTTGTCTGTGCATGTTTACTTTTAAAGGTTTAGTGCCGATCTATGTCTATTATTTGGCTGACAGACTGCACAGTGCACTGATTTTTGTTAAAAATCTTCGTCGCTCTGACTACGTCACCCGACCGACTACGTCTCTGATTGGTTGTAGCGCTATCCTATTGCGTGGAGAGGAGTTTGAAAGACAACTGTTTATCCCACCCCTCCGGTTGAGCCCTGTCTATGGAGAGTGCCCAGACCCTACATTTATGTGGGTCTGGCTTGCCAGGCTAATCTTCCCCTGCATTTGGACCCAGACCTCACTTTCTCACACGTGACACCATGTCCAAAACACACGAAAGGACTAATTTACAAATGCTCCATCTTTTCTGAGGTTGTTTACAGAACAGATGACCCCCCATCCTTTGACATTCCAAACACACTCTCTCTGCTTCTCGACCAGAAAGCACGCAACTCACATAGATAAACTTTAAGAGACAATCAACTTATTAGTATGGCTATTAGAGCAATGGTATCAAGGACTCATGGTTTTATGTCTTTTATATGCTTGATTTATTTTATGTAATCCTTGGAGTTTTAATCTATGCATTATATGCCTTTATACCCTTGTTTGATGTGGAATTAATGGTTGAGTACAGTGCTGCACAGTCTACGAAAAATGTGTATTGTGTACTATATGTGCATTACAATGGTTTATTGAAGTTAATAACAAAACTCTCATGATAATTTATGCACCAGGAGGAACAGCATGGGGGCGTGGATAGACCCCACAGCAATATTTGATTGGACCCTAGCCTCATAGGATGGACTTAGGTTGCCCGCTTAACAGTTTGTGGCCTTTCGCTCTTCGCTTTTAACCTTTCGTCTCTTGTGGTTTGAGTGCTTTTCACCTGCGCTCATTTGCTTGACCAAGCGCACGATTGTGCCATCCAAAACTCTACTGAATTAGCTGAAGCTTTAGGACTGCCAAACTCTTCAAAGTCTTGCAACTCCGACTGAGAAGAACTTCTAGCATATCACGTTGCATAACCAGGCAACCAACCAAAGCTCCACCTTGCAAAACAATCCCTCCTTCACGAATGTGTTCCCAGAAGACGTCATCCAAGGAGCAATTGTATTGCTGTTGTATCATGGAGAAAAAAAATGTAACCACTGTTTCTTCACATCACCTTTCCGCAATGAAAACAAACTCTGTGGCTTCATGACATGATTAAATAGCATAAGTATTTGTGGGCAGGTGAGACTGTTTGTTTTCATGGGCAGGCGAGGATTATGCCAATGTGTTACCCAGTGACGTATATTGGTAACAGGCAGAATATTTGAAAATATCAACTCTTTCTTTTGAGAGACAATCTTTATGATGTTTCTTAAAGCAGAGTTCGGGAGGAGCACGTCAGATACTTAGCCTAATTAACACAGCTGGAACTCACTCAAGCCAATCTACATCATGCATAAATACAGCCGACTCACCTCTACCCATTTGACGGATTATCAGCATTCGGTTTGCACCTTTTGCCATGACATCACAGATCTTTCCCAGGATTTACAGGCTTCATCGCGGTCTCTGCTTGACCAGCCACACACGCTCTCACCAAAGCCCTTAAAACGTAATCTCGCCCCCACCGGCGTCAGTTCCAAACTTCTTCCCCGGCATCCTCTTGTCATCCGGCCGGGCCAACAATTCCTCCGATCGGAAAGTGGATCGTTTTTAATGCCCGAGGCAAACGCTGATCAATTCCGACGCACCGTCCTCGCGGAGGATAAACAAAGTGAATCCGTACGATCTGTGGCGGGATGGGGCACACGACAGACACAGTGGGTGTGGCGTCAGGCCTCGGAGAGGCTTTTATTAAACAGAAAATAAGGGAAAGTGAGTCCATAAAGGAAAACAGTGTCCAAAATAAAAGGGGAATCTGGTGTCCTCGGGTGCTGAGACGCCGTGACGGAAGGGAAGTGTTCAGAGGGGAAGGGTCCAGGAGAGGGGCGGAGTCCGGCGGCCGCGGGCGCTTTCCATGCTAGCGCCGGGGTGCTAGGGCGGCGGCATCTCCGGCAGGCTCATCCCTCTCGAGCTGTCCGGCGCTGGGGCGGCGGCTTCTGGCGGCCTCAACCGGACCGCGGGTCCGGCGGCTCTCCAAACTCTTGTGGCGCGGGATTCCCTCTTCACCCCCTCCTGGACCCGCGAGGACACCAGCGTGCATGCACGGGGGAAAGAGACCGGTCTCTCGAGGAGAGGCGCGCTCGGGATTTAAACAGCGGCGGTGATGAGGCTTCATTTACATCAGGTGTCCCCATCACACGCCGCCAGCCCGAGCCGATTACACGCCCCTCCTCTCCCCTACACACCCACTCCCGTCGGGAGCCTGGAGAAGGGCGGCGAATACGGGACGGGGTGGTGATGAAAATTAGGGGGGCGGGCAGACGCCTCGCCACATTCCCCCCCCCAAGCGACATCCCCGTCCTAAGGTCGCCGCCCACGCAGGAGTGCTACCTTCCTCATCCAGGCTCCAGCGGTCGGAGTGGGCGGGGATTCCTCTCCAAGGCAACGCTCCCTCTCGCCGCGCACCGGAACAGGGACAGAAAAACCGGTATTAGTCGACAGCCTCAACCAACCGCAGGATAAGTGACTAAAAGAAACCTCACTTACCCCTTTTGCGGTTGGGAGGCCGTCTCCGTCGTTCTCCGTCCCCGTCCGGGTCTTCACGAGCTTTGGCGAGCGAGAGGGGATGACGTCATCAGGTGTTGCCCACTGCGCTGTCTAAGCCCCGCCTTGCCCGCATTCTCCACCACTGTGGCGGGAGGGGCACACGACAGACACAGTGGGTGTGGCGTCAGGCCTCGGAGAGGCTTTTATTAAACAGAAAATAAGGGAAAGTGAGTCCATAAAGGAAAACAGTGTCCAAAATAAAAGGGGAATCTGGTGTCCTCGGGTGCTGAGACGCCGTGACGGAAGGGAAGTGTTCAGAGGGGAAGGGTCCAGGAGAGGGGCGGAGTCCGGCGGCCGCGGGCGCTTTCCATGCTAGCGCCGGGGTGCTAGGGCGGCGGCATCTCCGGCAGGCTCATCCCTCTCGAGCTGTCCGGCGCTGGGGCGGCGGCTTCTGGCGGCCTCAACCGGACCGCGGGTCCGGCGGCTCTCCAAACTCTTGTGGCGCGGGATTCCCTCTTCACCCCCTCCTGGACCCGCGAGGACACCAGCGTGCATGCACGGGGGAAAGAAACCGGTCTCTCGAGGAGAGGCGCGCTCGGGATTTAAACAGCGGCGGTGATGAGGCTTCATTTACGTCAGGTGTCCCCATCACACGCCGCCAGCCCGAGCCGATTACACGCCCCTCCTCTCCCCTACACACCCACTCCCGTCGGGAGCCTGGAGAAGGGCGGCGAATACGGGACGGGGTGGTGATGAAAATTAGGGGGGCGGGCAGACGCCTCGCCACAGATCTTAGTTATTCGTTTCCCTTCAATCAGCAAACCTCACTCTTAAATCCACTCCAGCAGGGCAGCCAATATTTCCAGCAAACTCGCAAAGCCCCGTACTCCCCTTGTTCGATACCACCATCGCCCCGCATTAGACCCGGCTCGTGCACTGGGCCTCACCGGCAGGCCTTCAACGAGCCTGGGCCGAGCCCCAGATCTCATCGCACCAGAGCCACTCACTGCCCGCTTTGGCTCAACCATTTAACGTGGCTCTCCCGGCCACAGCATCGAATGCAGCTCTCGTAGCAGACACTATAGCCTGAAGACGTCTCCGCTAGAGACACAGGTCATGTTGCAAATAAATTTTAGAAACAGTTGCAAAGGTAGGTCATTTTTTGCTAAAGGCTTTTAAACGATGTTGTGACATAAAATGATGTCAATGTAATTTTTGTACCTAGGATTGAAGAAACTCCATAAAACACAACAAATTACTCAGTTTCTGAATTAATATTATTTTTATTTTTAATTTTAAATTACACATTTCACTCATAATCAGACAAAAGATCGATTTTCGAGAAATAAGTGTTTGCCTAAATGACTATAAATAAATAAATAAATATTAAAATAAAAATAAATAAATAAATAAACAGAGCAAGTGCAACTAAGCACTCGTGATGTGCATATTGCAAGCACCTCTCTCCAAGTCTCTAGCGGATGTGCCACTAGGCTAGCTTTTCAACACTTATTACTTTGCATGGTTAAGAGGAAAATGTCTTTTTAGCATCTTATTTTCAAAGCATGCCTGAAGTTGCTAAAATTATTTACATTTGTAGGATATTTCACTAAATATTAGGGCTGGGTATTGACACCAATTTGGCGATTCGATTCTTATTTTTATGGTTTCGTTTTGATATCAATATTTCATTTAAAATGTTAGTTTTGCAGACATATGATCCATATTTTGATATAAATGTTGGTAACTGAAACTCTCCTACTTAAGTTTATTACTGAAATACACATCTACATTAATAATAGGGTGCACACAGTTGTTATTTTAAACAACTTTTATTTTAAATGAACACTGTAACAAGAAGTCATAAATATGTGCATCCATTGTACACCATGTAAACAAACTGCAAAATGCACATTACTGTAAAAAATAAAAAGACTGTAAATGTGCAACAGTGAAATCTATTAAGAACTTCAAACATGTTTAAGAAATAAAACTTTTTTCTAAATTCAAAACACTCAAAACAGGCCCATCATAAAGCCTTTGTCTGCTTATACAAAACATTCTAACTGTCCATAAAACTAACAGTTCTTAACTACAGCCTAATCATTTTTCTGCAAAAGAAGCAGCTGATCAACATGTTCTGATCTGATCTAAGGCAGCTCCTTTGCGCTGTGATTAGATCACCAGCGGTTGAGAAAACTCTCTCAGCAGGAACACTAGTGACACCTTCAGGACGAGAGGTGAATATTCATATCCTCTTACGTGAAGCACGTGCATTAAGAATAGATTCGGGGATTTCCCGAATGGATATAGTTGCATTCAACTGAAGATCGATTAAAATCGGAGAATCAATATTTTTTACCCAGCCCTACTAAATATGTTGCTATGTGCTTTGGAAAAGACGTCGCTAAGGTAATCTGAGAAGTTGCAAAATCTGGTAACAATTTGTCCAATTGGTAACACTACCATACTGCAACATACAATCTACCCGCCCCACCTTCCCACAGCACCGCGGTTTTAAATGTGTTTTTATTCTAAGTTCACAAAGCTTGAACTTAAGAATGCAGCAATTTCTCGTGCAAGATCGTGCTTCCAGTCTTATCCATTCACATATGAATGTAAGTCTATGGAATGAAGTGGCCTCCAGCTCCTGTAGCAAACAGTACTGTGATGCTGCCTCTGCTAGCAGTGCAGGCTACACGGGTTCTTCCAGACTCCCACCCCGTGGTCCACAGATCAAGCCAGCGTGAGGCTGCCTCTGATTGCAACACAGGCCCACAAATCTCAGCCTTTTTCCTGCAACTACTAATAACCCCTTTTTTCTTTTCAGTGGCCTCCAACTCCTGTAGCAGACCGTAGAGCACCAATGAGCTGACGATTGTTTTTACATGTCACCATGCAATTTCATTTTCGTTTGACTAAATCACATTCAGTTGAAATTACCACTTAATCTTTAATATTTGGCCATTTCTTTTCAACAGACATGTTGGAATTGCAAATCCTTGGATGCGGACATCAAAGCTGGCACTCTTCCGAATA
This sequence comes from Garra rufa, assembly GCF_049309525.1. NCBI lineage: Eukaryota > Metazoa > Chordata > Actinopteri > Cypriniformes > Cyprinidae > Garra > Garra rufa. The sequence goes on along the minus strand of NC_133367.1, from coordinate 13,061,591 downwards.
TATCATTACATTCAGTCATTTCACAAAATAACCTTCCAACATTTCCCCCCGTAGGTGGCATGAATTAAATGAGGGTTTCACATTAGCCAATCGAAGTGGCTACTAGCATAATTCTTGGGTACAAAATGCCCTCTAGTCTATCTGTCAGCTCCGCATAACTCCCTGTTTCCAAGCATTGTCGCCTAAAAAAAAAAAAAAAAAAAAATCCTCTTGACGAATTCTCTCACAATAGTAGGACATTGATCGTGCAACCAATTTGTTAAATCATGGGTCTTCACACTGGCAAAAGTCGACATCACCTCAGCTTTTAAAGCTATGCCATCCATCCAGAACCATGGCACTTATTTAGGGTACGTTACCACAAGAAGCCTATGTCATGCACCTAACTTTCAGATGCAAGCAGCACCAAGATTTTCTGACGTTATCAGAAGCGGCTTTTTGGATTTGGCAAACATTTTACATAAAGTAATCCTCAAAGCATTTACCCCTTTTTAGACAACTCAAATTGAGTATCGAACTCCCTGTCAGATGCTGCTAGAGCATCCCGGTGGTGCAAATACGTTTCTCTTTCGACTCTCAACTACCGGCGAAACGTACCTGTCTGAAGCCGCGACTATTAAACTCACGTCAGACCCTGCGAGAACCTTTCCGCTCGTAAATGTTTTCCTTCAACTACAAAAAAAAATAAAAAATAAACCTTTTGGATTTTCCCATCCCTAACCTTTTCCCTCCTACGGTCGGCGAGGCATTCCAGTCTGATACCGTGAGCCTTGGTCTCCTGTCAGACACCCCAGGAACCTCCCGACCACACAACTTTACCATTCTGTCGTAGGTTCGGCGGGGCCCACCCGTTCGATACGCAGGGGCCCCCTGGCCAGACAATCTTACCTCTTCGACACCACAGTTGGTGGGGCCTACCCGTTCGATGCCGTGAGCATTGGTCTCCCGTCGGATGCTGCAGGGGCCCCCCGGCCAGTCATCCTTACTTTTCCACCCTACAGTCGGCAAGGCCTACCCGTCCGATCAAGAGCCTTGGTCTCCCATTGGATGCCGCGAGAGCCTAACCGAATTTGCAAATTTTTTCCGTTCCGTCTACGCTGTGATTATTAAACTCCTGTCAAACGCTACAACAGCCTTCCTGTCAAGCAAATCTTGGCCCCTCAGTTCCGTATACCAGTTCCGTCTACCCATCTGATGCCTTGAGTATTGAACTCTCGTCGATTGCTGCAAAAAAAAAAAAAAAACTTTCCATCCCTGACCTTTTCCTCACTATGGTCGCCGAGGTATTCCCGTCTGATGCCGTGAGCCTTGGCCTCCCGTCAGACACCCCAGGAGCCCCCGACCCCAACTTACCTTTCCGTCTCACGTCCTGTGGGGCCCACCCGTCCGATGCCGTGAGCATTGGTCTCCCGTCGGATGCGCAGGGGCCCCCAGGTCAGACACCTAACCTTTTCGACACCACAGTCGGCGGGGCCTACCCGTCCGATGCCGTGAGCATTGGTCTCCCGTCGGACGCCGCAGGGGCCCCCGCCCGGTCAACTGCACTTTTCTTCCCTACTGTCGGCAAGGCCTACACGTCCGATCACGAGCCTTGGTCTCCTATCGGACGCTGCGAGAGCCAAACCGACCATGCAATTTTTTCCGTTCCGTCCGACGGTCGGCGAGACTCAACCGTCCGACTCCACAAGTCTCCGCCTCCCGCCGGACACTATCTGAGCCCCTTCAGGCCAATTTCACATCTTTTCCCCCCACCTGGCGAGGCTTACCCATTCGAGGTTCTGAGTCCTGATCTCCCCTCGTATGCCGGCGAGAGCCCTCCCAGTCGGGTTTTCCTTTCTGCCTCCCCGGCCGGCGAGGCTTACCCGTTCGATGCCGCGAGCCTTGGTCTCCCATCGGACGCCGGCGAGAGTTCTCTCGGTCGGGTTACTTACTTGGCGCCTGCAAGCGAGACTTATCCATGCGATGCCGTTTGCCTTGGTCTCCCATCGTATGTCGCGAGAGTCGCCCGCACCAGGCGTCCCAAAACCTTTTTACCTGCCAAACCGAGAGGACCCACTCGTCTGACGTTCTGAGTCTTGATCTCCCGTCGGAGGCTTCATGGGTCCTCTCGGTCAGCACCAATAGGGGCCGATCGACCAGCAGAGCCCTCATGCCAACATCGTAAGCTGCTCCGGCCAAGGCAACCCGGGTTCTCCTGGTCGGGCCCCAACCACGCTGCTCCTCCTTCGGCCGGTAGGGCTCACCCGTTCCAACGCCGTGTGCTCCCGTTGAGTATCGGTTGAGCTCTCCCGACCGGACGCCCTAAATCCCGTAATCCATACAAGCAGCCGGTAGAGCCTTTCGACCTGATACAAAAACCTCTCCCATCAGAGTACGAAAGGCTCCCCCGGCCAGCTAACCAAACATCTTCTCCCAAACAACGGCCCCCGCCAGATCTCAGCGCTTGGGGGGGTCCTCTTGCTGGCGGCTGTCCTACACTCCATTGCTTATTGGGGGGTACTCTAGGTTCGGGCCATTCCCGAGCTCGGAGCCCTTCCCCGGACAGCACGCCAAACATGCTTACATACTCCAGCTAATTATATGTAAGTGGGAACTCGTGAAATGATGTTTCTTAAAGCAAAGTTCGGGAGGAGCACGTCAGATACTTAGCCTAATTAACACAGCTGGAACTCACTCAAGCCAATCTACATCATGCATAAATACAGCCGACTCACCTCTACCCATTTGACGGATTATCAGCATCCCTCCACCACCCCATCTCCTCACTCCGAGTTCCTTCTACACATATACATAGGGGGGGGGGGGTACTCTAGGTTCGGGCCATTCCCGAGCTCGGAGCCCTTCCCCGGACAGCACACCAAACATGCTTACATACTCCAGCTAATTATATGTAAGTGGGAACTCGTGAAATGTATAATGCACTTTTTTGACAGCTTTTAACAGCTTTGCAGACTGTTGTACATTGGAGGATAGCTATGCTACTGCTAATGACCTGGTGTCAGAGGCCACAGGAGATGTTCAGAGGGTTTTGTGGAGTCCATGATTCAGCTTTGATGCATCAGAGCTGTTTGGGCAACATATACATCTACAATATGATATACATCATATTAGGCAGGTGGATTTAATGTTGCGGCTGATCAGTGTATTTCTGCTAGCAAGCTGTAAAAGACAGTTATTATTACCAGAGAGCAAACGATGATCTGTTTTACCAATTTCTTTGACTCATATTTACTCCTTCGTTTTTCATAATTTTCATGATGTTTATTGGCGCCTTCTAGAGTTTTGAATAAAAGCATCACAACACTATGCAACAGGAAACATCAGTGTTCACAGGAAACTGACCAGTTTTATACATTTTATACATTGATGCGACCACCATTTGTTATTTATAGATAATTTCTGAGATAGTACAACAAACAGGAAAGTATGTATGTAAGTCGTGATTTACGCAAAATAGGTGAAAACTTAAAAAAAAAGTGCAAAACTGGCCCTCACACAACAAGAAGATTAAAGTAACAAAAAAACAACAACTTTTGAAAGAATGGCAAAACATTTCAGTCACAGACTTAACATTCACTCAACAGACAAACCTACACGTGTCTCATGGATGATCTTGTGCGTCTTAAAGAAAATCACACAAACCACATCCTGATTCATATATACCCCTCTAAAACACATACAACCAAAGTAGTGTTAACTACATTTTTTTTATGTAGTATTTTATGTAGTATACATACATAGTTTAATGTTGTTATATGTTTTTTGTTCAAAATATTCTAGTAATTTCAAATTTATGGTTTAATAATAGCGTTAATAATAGGATTATGTGAACAATAGGCCCATCAGTATGTTTAGCATGTGTTTAGCGGATATACACACGTCAGTAGTACGGCCCATTTCAGAGGTTTGGCCAAATATGGAATGTCAAGTCAGTCACCAGACTGGGAACTTGCAAAAAACTTGAGAAAGCAGTAATAACAAAAATAAAATAAAACGCAGTAACAAGTCAGCAGAATGGTGGAAGTTTGGAGACCACATATGTTTTTCAACAATTGGTAGAAATTTTAAAAAGTGATTTTAAACTTGCGGATGTGATGATTTTGTTGTTATTTTTCTCTGCCTCTCTGTCACATACACTTTCTCGCCATGTGTTTTGTTTCTGTAGATTAAAGGGTGTTAAAAAACGTTCACATACCAGCACAGGAAGAAACCCTTCACCTACAAACTAAACACACAAGCTCTGAATGCCCATTCTGATCTACAAGCTGTTTGTCCACCAACAGACCAAACCACATTTCTATGAGAAAAAAACCAGACCACAGCAGGTTTCACTTTGACTCAGATAAATACCAGTAAATTAGCATCATAAGATCATACACTGTTTTAACTTAAACATTGTTTTTTTTCATACACAAAAATTGAAAACTGAAGATATCTAAACAACATTATTAAAACCATGAGGGTAAGACTCTGTTTTACAATGAAATGTAGTTCATCCACAATTCACACAATATTTTAAAAACTTTTAGCCAACCCAGTCACATATTTACCCTTTGAAATGTATGTAAAATGACAAAAATAAAGAATATTTCACCCATTAAGAACAGTTTAAATGGTTAACACGCCAGAGAAAGCCAAAAGAACTATATCAATAAATTACATGCAAATAGAGCATATAAACTAGGAGGGTCAAACGCTGCCGTGGGAGGATTCACATATAGCTTGAGTGTTTTAAGTGGATTGACTTCTTAGATCAGACACTGAGCTATTGAAGAAAATGTTTCACATATTTGTGTTTTTCTATTTGCTCTGGTGTCACCTGATTGGTAAGTTATAACAACATTTTTATGGCTTTTACTTTACTAGATGAATTATTTTTGTAAGTTCTACTTACTTTAAATTTAGGTCCATTGGGAATATTAAATTAAAATTTCCAGGCCTGGAAAAGTCCAATCCAATAAAATCTTATTGGATTGGAAGTACAGTTAATGTCAACATCTTTGGATCAGAAAGAGAAATCCTCCAATTGCTTTCAACTGTGTCTTTTTTTAGAAAAGATGCCTAAAAATGTATATCCAAGAATTACAAATACAAATTGATTGGTACAAAATGAATTATGAATTACGAATTATCATTAAAAAATTCGGAAGAAAGAAAGAAAGAAAAAGAAAGGAAATTAAGAAGAAAATTAATCTGACATATACAGTATGTGTGGAAACCACGAGTCAGTTTTTCTATGCGTGTTTTATCTAATAACATTTAATATAAAAAGATTGTTGAAAATATCAGCCAGAATTTAACTTGTAGAATTTAAGATGCAATTATTTAAGTACAATCATTGTGTACTTATTTCTTAATTAAATTATGTCCTTGACATATTGATTTTGCTGTTTAGCAGATAACCTTCAAACATATTAAATATAAATGTTGACACACATCTGCTTGGATATCTCCCCTTACAGTTGTTTGTGTTTCTACTGCTGTTCTGGATGTTATTCAGTTCACACTTAAAAGTTACAAATAAATTCAGCTTTGTGAACCATTAAGAGTGTTGATCTGTGTAAAACCTCTTCATGTTTTCCAGGTGTATTTGGTGAGTCAGTTTTAGTGATGGAGGGAGATTCTGTTCTTCTACACAATAATGTAACTGCGATACATGAAAAGGACGACATACTGTGGAAATTTGGAGCTGGAAACTCTCTCATTGCTCAAATTGATAGAGGGAACCAAATCTTCCCTGATGGGAGATTCAGAGACAGACTGAAGCTGGACAGACAGACTGGATCTCTGACCATCACAAACATCACAACTCAACATGCTGGATGTTATGAACTAGAGATAAGTGGAAAAAAACTTTCAACAAAAACATTTAGTGTGTCTGTCTATGGTGAGTAGAGATTATTTGTTCTGTCATTAGTCTGTAATTATTCTTTTTATTGACAGCATTCATGGCATCATTTTGATTTATTGGAGGGGTGCAGTGACATTTACTCTTCTGATAGCATTATGTCATAAAATTGTATTAACTTTAAACAACAGTGATTTTATTATTATTATTATTATTATTATTATTATATTATTATTTTATTTATTTCAGCTAAACTAAAATTAACAGTTATATTTTTAATGTCTTGCGGATCGGCAACATTTACTTCTACTGTATGTGCCTTACTGTAACCAAGATTAAAAAAAAAAAAAGAATAAAAGAAAAAAAGGACAAATGTAAATCTCAACATTATTCCACAAATGCTATTAACTAAGCTTAACTTGTGAACTCAGATGATCTCTTTAATTCTTAATTTAATTCTTTAATAATAATTACCTACTTACTGAAATGCATAATCATTATGAGGTTTAAGATGAAGGGAAAATTCAGTGATCTTCAACAACACTACACAGAAAATAATATTTGTGTACATTTATCCATTTGTTCTTTCATATTTTTCAGCCCATCTGCCCATTCCCAACATTACTAGAGATTTTTCACAAAATTCATCATCATCATATTGTTCATTGGTGTGTTCAGTGTTGAATGTGAGTGATGTGACTCTCTCCTGGTACAAAGGAAACTGTTTATTGTCCAGCATCAGTGTGTCTAATCTCAGCATCAGTCTCTCTCTACCTCTGGAGGTGGAATATCAGGATAAAAACACCTACAGCTGTGTGCTCAACAATCCCATCAGCAACCAGACTCAACATCTGGACATATGTCAACTCTGTCAACCATGTCCAGGTATAGCAGTGTTAATATTAGTGATTTACTTAGGGGATCTTTAAGAGTAGGGGTACTTTGACTCGCGTCCGGTCTCGAATTTCTAGCGGACTCGGACTCGTCACGGACTCGGATGCATTTTGACTCGGACTTGACTCGGACTCAAGCTTATATTTGCCGAGTCCAGGGACAGTTGACAGAAATTTTACTGACTGGATGCATTATTACGAAAGTGACATTCAGTATTCGCACATGTTTAAAAGTTTTGCCAGAACTTGAAAACCTGCTGGTTTCTTTGCATACACACCCATGATACACACACACACACACACACACACACACACGCACACACACACACACCCAAAGCGTGCTCACCGAAAGCGCCTCTCAGTCAGCGTGCAAATGCTGAATAAAGTTTTCATTTGCATGTTATTGCTACACACTAACATGAAAAGTTATGTCAAAATGCACCCTCTTGTAGAGTATTAATGCAAATGCAGTCGGTTTCGTCTTGAGTGAATTTAAACAGTTGGGAGAAATACAGATGTGTCACAAAATATGATCTGTGCATCCGGTCTTAAAGCGACAGCAACGTAAACCTGCTGCAGCATACTGCGTCATATTACATTTGCCTATTTTATCTGACAATTATGATTTTTTTTTTTTTATGTTGTTTGTATTTTGGACTTTATTACTCAAATTAACTCTACAGAGTTTTCTGAGGGGAAACATGTCAGAAGTGTGGGATTTAAACATGATTTTGAGCTGAGGGGAAAAGGGAGAATGTCATTTATTATCAAAATTGTGAGATATAATCTAACAATTGTGAAAATAAAGTCAGAATTTTGAAATATAAACTCAATTTTACTTTTTTTTCTCTTTTATTCCATGGCCTCCATAGACTGCTACTTAAAAACTCATTTTCACAGCCTCATTTTCATCCATGAAAAAAAAAAAAAAATCAAAATGCCATCTACCCTGTCTAAGGTCTTACCATTCGTCATATAAAACCCCAAACAGCCAAAATCAGAGATAAGAGGTGAATTTTCTGCTCCTCAGGTCTCATTCGCTAAGCTTCCTACCCACCCCGTTGAATTTATACATTTACTATATAACAGCAAATAAAGTTAAGTCCTGTTCAGCCCTATAATTTTTCACATTCTAAAAGCTGTTTCACTCTGAAATATGTAACAATACATAAGGTATAACTTCTGTTACATGACTTTACAGTTTGCTGAGCAGGACACTAATTATAAGATGGTGTTAAATCAAAAATCCAAATGGCAATATGCAATAGCGGTTTTCTTTTTTTACATTTAAATTGTCATTGCCTTATTCTAGTTGTAAAGGTTAAAACAAGGTTAAGATACTGAAAAACAGTAGTGTTTAGTTGGACTCAGACTCGACCCATTTGGACTCGGACTTGAGTCCGACTCGCCCCATTTTGGACTCGGACTCGAATGGTTAAAGACTCGGACTCGACTTAGGTGAACTCGACCCAACACTAGGATCTTTGTATTGTGTTATAGGCAGGACACATTCACTTCTGTTTTTATCCTTACAGAACTGAACCCACACTCTCCTTCACAACAAGACTCATCTCATGTACTGATTTCTGCTGCTGCTGGATCTCTGTTGATTGTAGCTGCAGTTGGAATCTCCTGCATTTACAGGAAATGTAGAAAAACAGACCAAGAAGGCAAGTGTTCTTTTTATAAACTGTTTCATATTTGAATTGCTAACTTGTTCAACCATTTAAGAATCTGAGTAGCAGTAAATAACATTTTATGGAAGAAAAACCAAAATATTGTTATTTCACTGAAGAATGACGTTTAACTTTTTGGGCTTCATTGAAATTTCTGAGCAAGACTGTATATAACCTTAATTGCATGCTTAACTATAGTTTTTGCATGTTTAAAAAAAGGTTATAAATAATAACATTTAACTCATCCAAGTGCACACACACAGTAGTGAACACATACACACACCATGAACACACACCCGGAGCTGTGGCACCCGGGGAGCAGTTGGAGGTTCGGTGCCTTGCTCAAGGGTCTCACCTCAGTCGTGGTATTGAGGGCGGAGAGGGTGCTGGTTTTTCACTCCCCCCACAATCCCTGCTGGACCTGAGATTTAAACCCGCAACCTTCGGGTTACTAGTCTGACACTAACCATTAGGCCACGACTGCCCCCATATAATTATTAACTGTGTCCTTTTTGTTAAGATAAAGTTTTGTTGTTGTATCTGTGAAACAGGTAAGACTCATGATGAAGAGATCATTTACGCTGAGCCGAATTTCCTCAAAAGAAAAGCACATAAATTGGTAAGTTTGTAAGATTTCATCTTCAAATAACTGTTAAAAATCTTCAGACAGTAGTTGAATATATATGGAGAAATGAAGGAAATTCAATACCAAAGTTACCCTGCCCAGAAGTGGTCAACCAACAAAGAACACTCCAAAGCAAGATGTATAATAGTTTGCAGGGATGCAAAAAACCCCATGGTAACTTCTAAGAAAATAAAGGCCTTTTTTCAGATTGGTTAATGTTGAAGTCAGTGCTACTTGTTTGCAGTTAGATAAAGATCATGTGGACAAATCAGAAGGCTACTGAAGAAATGTTTTGTGGACAGATGAGACTAAAATATAATTTTTGGTTTTAAGAACCTTATTCCATCTGTGAAACATGGTCCTGGCAGTATCATGGTTTGAGCCTGTTTTGCTGCCTCTGGGCCAGGACGACTTGCCATCATTGATGGAACAATAAATTCTGAATTATACAAGCAAATTCTAAATGGAAAATGTCAGGACATTTGTCCATGAACTAAAATCTAAAGAAAAAGTGGGTCATGCAGCAAGACAACGACCCCAAGCGGACAAGTCATTATAGCAAAAAATAGTTTACCATGGTGAAAATCTGATAATGTTTTGCTTTATATTTACACAGAAATATAGCAAATTTTAAATTGCATCCAACGTAACAGAATTTGTTAAAGTGTTGAAATCAAATAAATGTTGTCATTTCATCATATCAGTAACACATTGTGCAGCAAGGAGCTTAATCACAGATGCCATATAACACTGACACCATTAGCTGAAATACAAGGCTATATCTTAAATAAAAAATGTTTGCTGCAGCGCTCAGGGAGAAATTGGGGGTTGGTTAGGTGCTTTGCTTAAGGGTCTTACCTTAGTCTTGGTATTATGGAAAGAAATGAGCATTGGTCATTTACTCCCCCCACCTACAATAACTTCCAGAACCAGGACTCAAACCCACGACCTTCTCAAAACACATAATCTAGCACAAGGGTAACAGCTGATGACTTATGTTTGTAATGGTATTAGTAGTGGAAACCATTAGCTTTTTTACACTCAGATAGACTGAAGATAGACTGACTAATGCCGAGTTCAGACTGCACGATTTTCAAAGCAGTCGAGTCACAGATCTTTTCACACTGCATGACTATCTGGGGTAGCATTCCGTCGCTGCTGGGGGTTTCACACTGCATGACTTTACAATAGGAAGAATCACCGACATCTTCGTCCCGTTCAGCAAACTACGTCTCACAACCAAACACACGCGAGAAGTGACATGGAAACAACGCAAGATCAGGCGTGCAAGTTCTCACGTGAGACTGGGATTATTATAAAAAATGGCAGCCCGCAAGAAGCTTATCATACAAATTGCATGTGCACTCATTTGCAGCGAAAAGAAAAGAAGCCGAAGCTATGCTTGATGATATTGTGGTCTATACCTTCGTAACTCCTCCCCCAACTTCCCGCTGGCCTGGATGTTGCTGTCTCATTGGCTGTAGGTAATTGCCGATGTTATTTTTAGTCAGATCACCTTTCACACGGCATGATTTTGTACAAATCGGCGATTCTCTCAGATTGTGTCTTTGATAGTTCACACTGTGTGATTGTCACTCGCGTGAACGAGCACCGATTTGCCTGTGATTTCAGACATTTGTCAGCGATTTCTCAAAACCTGTCGGCGAGTCAAAACTGGGGCTAAAGTCATGCAGTCTGAACTCGGCATAAAATGTTGTGTCATTGTTGGATGTCCAATGTAACACTTAGGCCCTGCAACAGAACCACAGATGCAGAAGTAGATGTTTAATGGTGTTTCCTTAAGCTTTTGTTCAAATAATATTGCTAATTCCTACAAATATAACATAATGAACTGAATTATGATTTTTGTTTATATATAATATTTTAAATATATATTTTCTTGTTACATCTTGTATGATGTTTTTTTTTACAGGAAGTTAAAGAGGAAGATAATGTGGAATATGCACCCATCATGAGAAGATGATCAAACTGTAATCTCTTCTCAGTTCCAGAGTCTATGTACGAGTTTTGGAAATGGTGAGAATCACCACACGCAGAACTAATTATGTACATATATTTTCAACATTTTTTTTAATTTGGGTTATCATCATCAAAAATGGAAACAAAACGAACCATGCTATTGTCTTAGCTAATGTTACAGAGATTCGGTTTGATCTGTTGGTGAACAATCTGGTTCTGCATGAACACATGGTTTTATTGGATGTCTGTGTTTGATATCAGTTTGTGTGTGTTAGTCTTGATGTGTCAGTAGCGTGTGGTTGAAGGGTGTTTTTTTTTTCTTTCTTTATTTTCTTCATTCCCGTGCATAAGATGCTCATAGTTTGACTTCTGCCTTACACAAAACTGCTTCACTACAAAATACTGAACCCATGTACTTGAACTATGTTCAACCCATGTACTGAACTATGTATTTGTGAACAATCAAGACAGGTTTTAAAGGGCATTAAACCCAGACATATTATATTACCCTTTCACATCCATATCTATGCTGATTTGTCATTATTTACCCTTGAGTTTCCATCTGAAAAAACACACATATTACTCCACTATACAGAGAAGTTTGCATTTTTGGTCCACCAATTTATAGACATATATTGATAATTAGAATTTTTTGCTAGTTAAAAATAGTTTTTAATCAATCACCACAAGTGTTGGGGGTAACGCATTACAAAATAATGATTTCCCCGTCAGTCGTTACATATGGGAACTCGCCTTAGAGGCTTTAAAGAAAAGGCCAATGAGAATTGGCGAGAGAAATTTGCATGCCGAACCACTACCCCGTACATACGGGTATAAAGAGGGCAGCGTGCAACCACTCATTCAGATTTTTCGCTTCCGAGCCTCACACACAAGCTATGAGCTGTCTTCATTCATAAAAAAGATTACAACTCCTGCTGAGTTCAAGCTCTCTCTGCTGATGCACTGCCGATCTAAAAGAGCAAAACTTATTGAGCAGCCGTCAGCACGATCCTGCGGGCCAGCTGTTACAAACAATAGTCGGCTTCCTTGCAACCAGCGAGCCCATGAGATTGCACAGTTGTGCCGCGGTTCGTCCCTGGGCAAACCGGGATCTAAAAGAGCAATTTCCTCACGGTCATTGAGAGGCATTTTCCCGATATGTCTTTCCGACCATGCGTTTCTGGATGTTGTAGTTTCCTTACCTCTCTGGATGGTCATGATCGCTGCCTCACGTGTCTGGGCCGAGACCACGCTGAAGCTGCGATCACGGATGGTTCATGCATTCATTGCGAATGCATGACCATGGCTACGTTGAGGTCCCGCCTTTCGGGCCACCAAAGGGATTGGGCTGGAGGTGTCTCAGGTGCCCTCACCAGATCCTTCGAGGCTGGATGATTGGTTCCTGGGGGCAGGGTCCTAAGGAGGAACTTACAAGATTGTGGCGGGCCCCCTATTCATCCTGTCCGTGCTCTGGCTCCTCTGCCCTTGCTACCCTCGACGGTGGGGCAGCCAAGGGTTACGCGGCGGTTCCCCAGGTTGAGCGTGCGGTCGTGGTGTACTTGTGCCCGCGGGGAGACGCTACCTGGCGGGATCAGCGACGCCTCCAGTCCAAGGCGTGTAAGCTCTCATCAGCTCTCACTGGCAGGGCCTACCACGCTGCGGGCCAGGCTGCCCCCGCCCTGCATGCCATGGCCACCCTGCAAGTCTATCAGGCCAAGGCACTCAAAGAACTGCTCGAGGTTAGTGCCCACCAAGGGGTAATGCAGGAGCTGCATGCAGTGACCCTTGGCCGGGTGATGTCCACTCTTGTGGTCCAGGAGTGACACCTCTGGCTGACCCTGGCTCAGATGGCTGACGCCGACAAAGCTCGCTTTCTCGACACCCCCGTCTCCTTTGGCGGAAGGGCATTCGAATATCTCGACGACTGGCTCATTATAGCCCACTCGCGAGATCTGTTGTGCGAACACAGAGACCTGGTGCTTCAGCGCGCACAGTCGTGCTGAATTGTCTGAAGCTCTTCACACAGAACAGCAGTCCCTCTCAAAATTTTTCAGAGGCTCCTGGGGAATATGGCAGCCGCAGCCGCAGTGACGCAGCTCGGCCTGCTTTATATGAGACCACTTCAGCGCTGGCGATACGATCGAGTCCCGAGATGGGCATGGCACCGTGGCACTCTCCGGATTGGCGTTTCCCCAGAGTGTCGCCGCCTATTCAGCCCGTGGTCAGACCCTGTCTTTCTACGGGCTGGAGTCCCCATAGGACAGGTGTCCAGACATGTTGTGGCTTACACGGATGCCTCCTCCACGGGTTGGGGGGCTATATGCAATGGGCCAGCAGCCTCGGGCTCCTGGACAGGACCTCGACTGCAATGGCACATCAACTGCCTGGAGTTGCTGGCTGTGCTTCTCGGGCTGTGCCGCTTCCTGCCTGCGCTGCGCCACAAGCATGTGCTTGTCCCCACAGACAACACTGCGACCATAGCGTACATCAACCGCCAGGGTGGTCTACGCTCCCGCTGTATGTCACAACTCGTCCGCCATCTGCTCTTGTGGAGTCAGACCCGGCTGATATCAATGCACGCTGTTCACATTCCAGGAGAGCTCAACTGTGCGGCCGATCAGCTCTCACGGCAGTCCACCCATCCTGGAGAATGGCGATTATACCCCCAGACAGTCCAGCTGATTTGGAGTCGATTCGGCGAGGCCCAGATAGATCTGTTTGCCTCCCCAGAATCCTCCCATTGCCAGCTCTTCTGCTCCCTCCGTGAGGCTCCCCTCAGCAGGGACGCATTGTCACCAAGCTGGCCTCTGGGGCCCAAGTATGCTTTTCCACCAGTGAGCCTCCTTGCACAGACTCTGTGCAAGATAAGGGAGGACGGGGAGCAGGTCGTGCTGGTTGGACCGTACTGGCCCACCCGGACCTGGTTTGCCGACCTCATGCTCCGTGCGGCAGCCCCTCCCTGGAAGATACCCTTGAGGAAGGACCTTCTTTCTCAGGGGATGGGCACAATCTGGCACCCGTGTCCCGACCTGTGGAACCTAGTTGCTGTGTCCCGTTCGTGCACTGCGAATATACGTGGACTGCACCCAGAGCTTCAGGCGCTCCGAGCAGCTCTTTGTCTGCTATAGAGGAAAGCAAAAGGGGAATGCCGTGCCCCCTATAGGGGGTCGCACACCGAACGCGCAGCGCAGCGTCGCGTCGCGTCGCGCCGAGGACAGCTGGAGGTATCGCACACCGGACGCGCACATTCTATACGCGCCAGCTCATTTTTAGGCTAGATTCCCATTCATCAATTAGTAGCATTTTGTATTATTACAAGCAATTTCAACATTTCTTATGCTGTAGCTAGTAATATGATTTGTTTGCTCAATAAAAAACTACATGCTATTTTGTTGTGTAAGGTATACTTATTTCTTTTTAAACTTCAATTATAATCGTATTGTTGTTGAGGCAGTTTATTGGAGTCTTAATTCAACATGAGGGTTTGTATTTAAAATAAAAGAATTGTCATTTTGTGGTCAACAGTATTGATATTTTTAAGGACATGAAATGACAATGCCTGTACTGTACATTATTTTATGATTGTACTGTACAATTGCATACAGTTGCTCACTATACATTTTACCTCAGATCGTACGTAAACAAAATTGAACATTCTTACCTGAAAAACCGATGACATCGGCAATCTTCCTCCAAGCTGATGAATTCCTTATGTTGAATCTATGATTTGTTGCAAATAATTCTGCCTATTTCTATTTTCCTACTTCCTTGATCAGTTTTTCGTCGTCCATCGCGCTCCACTACACCGTTATTTAAATGACCTGAATGACGGTTGTGACCTTGTAAATCCAATAGATGGCAGTCAAAGACAGTGAATGTAATAATGACAGGCAAATGTTACATAGGACTTTAGATTTTGCGTAGCCTATGTAAAAATGTCTCGAGAAAATAAAATATGAATTAATTATATAGGTTTACATTTTTTTCAAGCTGTAAACCTAATGTAAGTAGTATTTTGCAGCAGTGGTATCTTGTTTTTTTAATCTAATAGGACGATTTGAGACAAATATGATGTTATTTAATATAAAACTATGCAGATGGCGCTCTGTGGCGCGGCAGAAATTTGAACAGCTTCCTGAGTCGTAGCTGGGCGCCGCGGGCAGACGCCGAATGGCGCCGCCGGTGTGCGTATGCTCATAGAAAACTATGTGTTCGAATTTTAAAGACGTGGCGCGACGCGACGCGGCGCTGCGCTGCGCGTTCGGTGTGCGACCCCCCTTATGAGTTCGAGCTTACTCCACTCGGAGTGTTGCCTCCTTCTATGCGCTGGCACACAGCACCTCGCTAGCAGACATCTGTAGAGCTGCGGGCTGGGTGACACCTTACACTTTTGCGATATTCTACAATCTCCGCGTTGAGCTTGTCCTCCCGTGTGTTAAGGTAAACATCAGGTAACCGGCGGGAGGCCGGCTGGTGTGGGCTTGCTGCACCATTCCTATGGGATCCGTGCGCTATATTCCCAGAATGTTCCCTCCGGTGAACCCTGGGTCCTCCATGCCCCGCAGTCAGGACTAGATGCGGAGTAGTCCGTGACTGTGCTCCGACTGGGTCTCCTTCGCTCAGGAGGTTGTGGCAGCATGTCTCTGTATTTCTCCACGGTCAGCCAGAAGGCCATATTTCCCCTCACATATATATAGGTTGTTGGGGTGTTGGGAAGGTTACGTACCATCTCCATCTGGTGACACGTACGCCTGTCAGCACGTGGGTTCGTGCGTAACGCGGCCCAGGGTCATGGCCTTTTCCATTGGTCTGTTCCCATATGTAATGTTATAGTGAAACGACTGAAGGGGAACATCTAGGTTACGTACATAACCCTTGTTCCCTGGAGCGGAATAAATAATTATGAGTTACTTTTTCAAATAAATAATGCCAGTCACTTTGTTTTCCCTTTTATTGACTGACAGCTCTCATGTTCCCATGTTGAGAGAAACTGTAAACATCATGATGACTGTAGTTCTAGACTAAACGTCAATATACTTTTACTCTTTTCACTTGCACAAAAACAGATTCATTATATCTCTAAAATAAAAAAAACAGTGAAAATCAGAAAATGACACAAACTTACAAGAATTAAATAATTTTAGCAATTATATATATACAAATATAATTTATTAACCAATGTCTTTGCAAAAAGTACTTTAGACATAACTTGTGTGTGTGTGTGATTTTATCATGCCCTATACAGTTTGTTTGAGTTTTTTTTGAATTTGCATTACTTTTAAATGTAACTTTCTCCAACACTGGTTACCTCAGTATCTGGAACATAGTGCTATTTTATCGCCACATCAACAGTCTGAATAAACCCAGAACAATTTAGATACAATATTACATATGTACAATCTTTGACC
>NC_133367.1:12988902-13044661 GCF_049309525.1 Garra rufa | reverse complement strand
CACAGTATGGCAACATCTGATGATTTTTTGAAGGAGATAGCACTTGCCCCTTTTGCAGCTGGGAGGCTGTTTAATTTAGTATCACTTATCCTGCGGTTGGTTGAGGCTGTCGACTAAATCCCAGTTTTTCTGTCCCTGTTTCAGTGCGTTTCGAGAGGGAGCATTGCTTCAGAGAGGTATCCCCACCCACTCCAACCGCTGGAGCCTAGTTGAGGAAGGTAGCGCACCGTGTGGGTGGAGGCTGAATGTCGCTTGGGGGTGGGGGCGGTGGGGAGTGGCACCAAAACAGCTTGATGTGATGAGGCACACCTGATGTGAATGAAGCCTCATCACCGCCGCTGCTTAAATGCCAGGCGTGCCTCTCCTTGAGAGACCGGTCTCTTCCCTGTGCCTGCACGCTAGTGTCCTGAGAGGGCAGCGTGTGCGGCCTCTGGACTTCATCCCTTACTGGACCCTTCCCTATCGAACACTGTCGCTTCTTCAAGGAATCCCCTGCACGAAGGGGACACCAAATTCCCTGTTTTTTGTTGGACACTTTCCCCTCCTTTGGACACTTTTCTTTTATGTTAAATAAAAGCCTCTCCTAGGCCTGACTCTACACCCACTGTGTCTGTCATTTGCTCTTCCCACCACAGGAAAAAAGTTATGTATTCCAAAGGCAAAGTTCAGTTGGGTCAACTAACCCTTTTAATGTTTTTTAAAATACGAAAGAAAAACATTGACGACCGAGGAAAATCTCTTTTTATATGTTCAGTTTTTTATTTCAAGGAAAAAGGCTGTTGTGAATCCTTATTAGTTAAAGCATGTTCTTCGACATCAAATTGACCAAAGATTTGACCAAAGTGTTTTTAGTATTCATTTGAAATGTAAAATGCAGTCTAACCTCTTTTTGTATGGAACTGTCCATTGTGTATTATTACCAAATACATTTTCATTGAGGACATATGTTGTACTTTTTTCTTTTTTCTTTTTTTTTTTTTTTTTTACTGTGCGTCTAAAATATTACACATGACGTGTACAAAAGGAAAAACATGTTTTCTTTACAGTGCTTACATTGCCCCAAATCAGCTTTATAGGGAAAAATTATGTATTTCACATTCTCAATTCTTTGTTCATTGGATGAATGGTGAGGTCTATGTTAACTAATTGTCTTTAGGCACTGTTAAATAAAACAAAGGTTACTGGCTAGGAACACAATTTCAATAGAAATGGAGAAAAATACCCAGGGAGAAACCAAGATCCCTCTATCAACACTGCATTATAGGAGTCCATTCCATGACCAGTACTATGCAGGTAAAGTTCAGTTGGATCAAAATTTGAGTACTCAGATTTTAGAAGAAACTAGGATTTGAGATCTGTTAAGCTGGAAGTAATTTCTCTAAATGCCATTTTAGATGTTTTCTGCCTCATATGTAGCTCAGCCAATCATAGGATTGACAAAGCTAATAGGTTTGTGAGCTAATTAATTTAAAAGATATAAATTCTACTCTATAAAATATGATAATCAAAGCCAAACTAATGGAAATTTCCAGATAGTACCTTTTGTTCCCCGTTAGGATATAAAAACTAGAAATATGTGTGTATCTGTAATAGCGGACCTCACAAGTTCTAAATGTTTAAACCGGAACCCCACAAGTGACTCAGAAACAGACATGGAGAAATTTTTGTTTGAATTTTGTTACATTTAAGTGATATTTATTATTAAAAACTGGTCATAATCTTGCTTGATTTTTTATACATGCGTAGATCCACTGGAAATGGTGGACCCCATAATTTGGTAAAAAACGATGGACCCCCTTATGGGAGAAAAACAAGTATGTGTGTGTGTGTGTGTGTGTGTGTGTGTGTGTGTGTGTGTGTGAGAGTGTACCTGGTATTCATCACGTTGTGGGGACCAAATGTCCCCACAAGGATAGGAATACCAGTAGATTTTGACATTGTGGGGACATTTCTCAGGTCCCCATGAGGAAACAGGCTTATAAATCATGCACAATGAGTTTTTTTGATGAAGTAAAAGTGTGCACAATCTCCTGTGAGGGCTAGGTTTAGGTGTAGGGCGATAGAAAGTACGGTTTGTACAGTATAAAAACCATTACGCCTATGGAATGTCCCCATAAAACATGTAAACCCAACATGTGTGTGTGTGTGTGTGTGTGTGTGTGTGTGTGTGTGTGTGTGTGTGTGTGTTTGTGTGTGTGTGTGTGTGTGTGTGTGTGTGTGTGTGTGTGTGTGTGTGTGTGTGTGTGCGTGTGCGTGTGCGTGCGTGTGCGTGTGTGTGTGTGTGTGTTTCTGTTTTTGTGACATATCTGGACACAAATTTGTGTAATAACATGGGTATGACATAGGTATTACAAGGAGAGGGTGACTTATGAGGACATTGCCCATGTCCCCACTTTTCAAAAGGCTTATAAATCATACAGAATACGTTTTTTTGAGAATGTAAAGATATGCACAGTCTCCTGTGAGGGCTAGGTTTAGCTGTAGGGAAGGTGTAGGGTGATAGCAAATATCGTTTGTACAGTATAAAAACCATTACGTCTATGGAATGTCCCCACAATTCACAAAAATTGTGTGTGTGTGTGTGTGTGTGTGTGTGTGTGTGCTATATTCATTCATTTATTTAATTTTTGTTAAGGATAGTTTGTTCTCCTGACCTGTTTTTCTACATTTCTTGCAGATGCAGCTCATCGTGACTGAAACTACAATCAACAGAGATCCAGCAGCAGAAATCAGCACAATAAAGAAATAAAGGTAGGCCCTGGTCTTTAATGAACAAAATGAGCCATTAGTGTGATGGTTATTACATTGGCTGCGTTCCAGTCCATTTTTAAGGCCCTTCAATCGCCAACTTCTCTCTGTCTCATTTACTCAGATGTACATCATTGATCAGGTTACATGAGGGCCCACGTCTGGTGGAACCCTTGGAAGGGCTGAATTAGACTGCCCTAAGCCCTGCTATGGCGTTGGTTTTTTGTTTACATTTTGCCCTATGGAATTTGGTGCTGCGTTCAGTCCGTAGGTATGCTTTGGTTGCTTTTGGCCTATTAATTGTAATGATTTTAACCAACTAATAAATTATATAGAGGAGGTGAGCAAAGTATTAAAGAAGCCTTTTGAAAATCCAAATCAACCACTGCATGTTTCGAAGCGCTCAAATCGGATCGCGAATCATTTGATTCAAACACTGTGAACACACACCGTAGCAGTGGGCAGCCATTGCTCCAGCGCCCAGGGAGCAGCTGGGGGTTCAGTGCCTTGCTCAAGGGCACTCAGTCATGGTATTGAAGGTGGAAAGAGCGCTGTTCATTCACAATTCCCACCTTCAGTTCATGCTGGTGTTGGAATTGAACTGGCAACATTTTGGGTTACAAGCCCAACTCCCACACCATTAGGCCATGGCTGCCCCCATGAGCAGTAATAGTTCAAAAGGAATTAGTTAGTTCCTTCTAGATACTGAATATTTTCAGTTGAAAGCATGATTTAAACAGGTACAACACTTATTCACAAGCAACAGCTCTGTTAATAATGCATTGAAAGAAACGTAATGGTATCCGATTTCGAATGAGTAGAAATCTGTAAGAAATGCAGAGATCCGTATAGGTAAAATAACTGACGAAAACGTATTGATATTTTCATTACAAACTTTGCACTGCAAAAAGCAGCAATTACTCTTTTAATGCTGACAATGTTATTAGCTTTTTTATTTTTTTTATTTTTTTTAATATATATATATATATGCAGGGCCATCCCATACACCTACAACACATTTTGAATCCACACAACCATATTGTTTGTATGGTCATCATCGTCATCACCACATAAAAAAAAAGTGTAAATCCCTAGGCTGTGGCCACACAAAATAATTAAAGGTTATATCTTGAACTTCCAATCTCCTTTTTAGTCTCTTCTTTTTCCCTGACATCTTTCTGTCTCTCAAGTGTGTTTACTTTCTTCACTAATATTCTTGTACCGGTCACTTCCACCTCACAACCACCTCACTGTAATTTGTTTTTGCACATAGTATAGGCCAACATTTATTTAAGTATTACAATAAGACCATGTGTTATTGTTGTTATCTTGCCTTATGTCAAAATTAGTACAATAATTGTTTCATCTTGAATATATCTTTACAGAAAAATGTTAAAAAACTGAACATGTATTAGCATTAGCAAGGGTCAAGTTTTGTCCTAATAAAAATTAACCATGGTATTAGGCTTATGGTAAGAGTATAGTAACCATGTTTTTTTGGCAGTTTGATTACCATTTGTGTAACCAGAGTTACTACAGATATTATGGTGAAACCTCATAGTGTAGCAACAAGATTGTGTTGTTCCAACTCTTTACAACAGTAATTATGTCCTTTTGTTAATTTTTGAAAAGATTGACTGCTACTGCTAACATTTTCTAACAGTTTAATGCTTAACTAAGTAAACTCAAAGTCCCTTTAAGACAAGTCATGTCACTCGGCGGCCATCTTTGAAACACTAAGTGCAGCTTCTGTTTGAATGGGGCAACATCAAATTCTCCAAAACTGTTCAACAAGCTTACGATTAAATTTTATATTTTAAATCTCTAAAGAAATCTTAAAAGAACTAATATATATTAATTAATGCTGAAATAATGCACAGATAATCTTGAGTTAATGTATATCTCATAAAGAACTAAAACGTAAATTAATGATTACTGCATTAGCAACAAATAAATAGTCTATGCGATTCATAGATTAAGTAATAAATAAACTGTTTTTGTTTAAATGCATCATAATGTACTGGATTTTAAGGAGTTTTGTGGTTTTAATACAAATATTTCAGTTTATTTGAATCTCCACAGAAAACCTATAGGCCACTCTAGTGGCAGTAACCATAAAATGCAACTTCATTTTTTATTTTTTATTTTTTTCCACAGGGGGTGGATCAGAGATGCTTATTGACTTATTGATTGATTGATTTATAACGTTTGTTATTTTTTATCATCACAAAATAACCTGACATTTTACCTTTTTAATGCTTATTTTCATGATACAATCCAGAATTTTAGCTAAATAAAATAAAAATCATATAATAGGTCAAGGTCAGGTCTGAGGTCAAGATCAATCCCAGTCAGTTCCTCAAAATGAACATAAAAGCATAAACATAAAAACATTTTTGAACATAAAAGGCCACCTGCCTGAAGCTGTCATAACATTGTGAATGAATGTCATTTTGGTTAATTCTTGGACTTTGGTGTGTTCAGACGCACAAGGTCATTCTTGGAAAAAACTGTTGAGAATCTCCTTTTTCTTTATCTATAAAAAAAATCTGAATTTACAGAGGAGTCTTTTGCACTTCAGTCATTCGTGTACAGGGAAGAGAAGTGCTAATTGTGCATGTGTTGGACTTTTTTTTTCCTCCAGCCTCTGCTGCCTGTCTGTCAGAAGGTTGATGATCGACTGACAGATGAAGGTGGGTACAGAGAGCCAAGTTAGTTTGGTCAGGAGGAAATCTGAGAAAATGGTATGCATATTTACTGGTGTTTTAGGATGTTTCATGTTGACTGGATCCAGGGGCGCCGCTAAGGGGGGGAAGTTAGGACAATTCAAAGAGCCCACACCCTGTAGGGGCCCCCAGAGATCTGCTTTTGTGTGGTAGGGGGGCGGGCCCAACCTCATATTTTGTCATAGGGCCCAAAATTGAAAGTGGCGCCCCTGACTGTATCATCCATGGACCTGTTTACTGAAAAGTGGGTCTACCAAAGATCCAGTAAGATCCAGCAACCCTTCAGGTTGGCGCCAAAACCAGTCTCTCAAATGACTTCATGACCACAGATGTTAGGCCAACAGGTCTGTAGTCATTTCTCCTGTGATTTTTGGTTCTTCTTTGGGACTTCACACAGTTCCAGTGATCCATGACTGATAGATGGGTGAAGATGGAAAGTGATATTGCGGCCCATTAGCTGAGTCAATGTACAGGGCCCAGATTTCCCAGCGACGGCCCTGTACACACTAGTAAGACGCCACCTGGGCCTTTGGCTTTTGTTATATTTTGTTTTGTGAAAAATCCTCTCCACAGATCGTAAAGGCACAGTATGTGAGATTTTTACATTAAAATTCACAAAACCACTCAGACAGTATAATATTTTGTTTAGTTGTGTACTTACATTATCCCAAATGTTTCCAACTATTTGTAAATCCATTTATAATTGGCCAATGTATGTGATTGTCAATGGCAAATGTCCATGGTATCCTTTGTTTCTGCTTTTACTGCCTTAAAATAAATAAATAAATAAACTATGGCAACACAGTTTTGTGGATAAGAAGAAAATAGTTGCAGAGTCTTACAAGTCAATTGCTCTTTTTGCTCTGTTGTTATGGAACACAGTTATTCTTTACCATTTGCAGTGGGATCGGTCGACAAAGACTCCCATCATTCCATGCTTCTTCACAGCGTTGTTCTGAATAACATGCTGTGCCTTTAAGTGCAGGTTGAGAGAGAAGAGGAAGGAAGGACGAGGTGTTAATGGTTATGTGGAGAGACACTCAGAGCGGGTGTGAGGTGCGAGATCGGGCTTTTCTAACCTGCCACAATGCAGGGGCTTCTTGCACTTGTGATTGGCCTTTCCAAAGCGATGCAGGGTCATTGACTGAAAATAGTTTTCTCAGCTTTTCAGAGTAGCTTCTCTGAGCTGCTCTGATCTTTTTTTGTCAGTATGTTTCTGGTCTGTTTGTACAAGGCTTTATCCCCATTCATCAGTCTCCTTTCTATTTTTCAGAATGTGTATAGACCATTTCAAGCGCTATTCGGCGGCTTAAGGAAGTGACGTCGTTGGTCCCAGGATGTTTCCGGTTAGTGATCCAGCGCATTCAAAACAATGGCGAGAAGCGCTTTATGAACAGTGGGATTGCGGTCATATATATACAAACATCCTGCTTAAATGTCTAAATTAAAATTAGATCCTTGTCGTTCGGTGGTTGTGTGCTCCCTCTGGGGCGGTACTAACATTCTGAGACGTGTTTAACGGTAGATTTCCGCGAAACGTACCCGTGTTGCGGCAGTGAAGGAGAAGGCTGGATAACAACAAGCAACTCTAGGATATACAGCGCACATTTCGATTCAGGCAAGTAAATATCGTTTTTAATTAATCGGTTTATTTGTATATCTTTACATTAACTCTTCAAGTATGATGCTGCATAATTTAAAGTAGCATTTTGTCATTGTTTACATATGCATCTAGCTTTCGTGTGTAACGTTAATGAAAAAAAGGCAAGTTTTTTATTTCTGTTTTATTGCTAAGTGTTATGTGGGTTAAATTCATATTAGTCGTCTAGTTATTTTGTCAGTTGACAAATGCAGTGAGTAACATGAAAGTACGTGAATGTCGTATTGTGTAACAGTTAACGGCAGTAGTTTACAAAACGTAATGTTTATGGTAAATATTATTTTCCATCACATAAGCTTTGGTAATGTTAATTCCAAGATGTACTGACGTATTAAGCAATAATAGCATTATTATTTTTTTATATTGTGCATTATATTAAATAATTGTTTTTCTACTTTTATCCTTATATAATGTAAACAAAATTTATACAGGTGATTTCTAATATCATTTGTTTCTTAGTCTAGGAAGCATTTTGATGTAAGCAGTTGTAAATATGCAGCAGGGTCACTAAATCTGACAATACAGTGTAATACTGAAATTTGTTAGCTCCCTGTAATTCCCATAGAATTGGTTAAATGTTATATACATTTTCATGATGGCTAATATCCTTTGTTTTGTTTTCTAGAAAGTATTCTAAACTGATGTAAACAGTTGCAGAAATACAGAAGGGTCACCAAATCTGAGAAGGCAGTGTAAGGAGAGCCATCATCTGTAGACACCCAAGGACAGCTGATCATCCTGCAGTGACAAACCACATCTGACCATATCAACACCCAGATGTGATTGAGAACTTGAGTGTAGTATTCACTAATTTAGTGTAGTACTTAAAGCGACTGATGACCAGGCCGGATACAGACTGCTGCTTTTGATATTTGTTCCCCCTTTGTACTCCATTTCAGTTCAAATGTTGTTTCAGTTGTTGTTGTTTCATTTGTTGAAGCATTTTATGTTCATACAAATATTTACATATCAATACATGTGCTGGAAATAAAAACAGTTGAAAGTGAGAGAATGCTTTTTGTTTATATACAGTACTGGTCAAAAGTTTGGACAAAGTCGTTTTTTTATGTTTTTGAAATAAGTATTTTATGTTTATTAACATGATTAATTATTTAAATGATTTCTATTATAAAAAATATGTTGTGCAAAGCTGAATTAGCATCAGCCTTTACATTACACCAGTATTAATTTTCACATGAAAATATATATATATATATATATATATATATATATATATATATAATTTGTGTGGGTGTGAACAGTAAATACGTGCATAAAAACATATGAATGCTTTATGTGTGTTTGTGTGTGCATTTATTAATCTGCAGATATACAGGTTTATGTAAAACACGTTAGCCAGCATTGAATTGCGACGATCTTGTTTATTTGTGATCACATGATGACTCGGAGCATTCATACCCTCCACTTGCACTGTTCCACAGCAACAAACTTGACCAAACTAACGTTGAACACATGTTGAAATGAATTCAACACGTAATAATAGCATCGAGCGCTTAGTTTAATAGCATACATTTAGCGTTGTTTGGAACGATATGTATTGTGAAAAGTAATGTACTAATGAAAACAAATATTTAAACACAAATACAGACTGACCACGCAATGCAAGTAAATTAATGACGAACAACCTCCGGATATCTTGGGAACAAAACATGAAGTAAGTTGCACTGCTTGCTTCAGACTGATGACATCCATTGTACGAATAAATGTTCACAATATTTCCGTTCATGTGATATGCTTTTAGCAATCTCCCGTGTACACGCACGCAGCATCGATTAGTTAATGAGCAGCTTTTTTACCTTAACTAGCTTTTTCGCTAGATTTTAAAAGAATGTGTTCCTATTGACAGATCGGAGAAATAGCGCTACCGGAAATGTTTCAGGACCGGACATGCGCAGTAACGTTCCAACGCGCTTGTTATTGTTTACATCCTTGAAATGGTCTATACAACATCAGTGTGATCTATGACCACAACCAATGATGTCTGATTGTTGGTGTTTTTGTTTTGTATGTAACAGTTAATATTACAAGAGAGGTGTTATGAATATTTTTCAATCCAAAACTTTTTGTAGGCTACTTGATTATGAATTTTGAGTCCACATACTGTATCAACAAGCTCACTTTACTTCAAACACAACTGCCAAATTTCATCAAGTTTTTTTTCTATCCCCAAAATTAGCAATGTGAGCAACTGAAGCAGATGCCAATTTTGAGCAGCATGTCCTGTCAACTTTCAGCCATCAGGTTATAGATTACATGGCTTGTTATTCACGTCAGTAATTGAACCTAAAAAAGTTTCTGTTTAGCTGAACATAGCTGAAGTGTTTTCCTACTGTGAAAAGATGTTTTATGTAGAAAGCCATATCCATTGACACTGACTACACATAGTTTGTGTGAACCACACTTGGCCACACTGATGAACTTCAGGTGAAGTGAATGATCACTATACTTTGAATCAGCAATCATAGAATTCAAAATGGTTCAAAATGGTTCATAGATGCAAACAGAGATCAATTCTATTGTAAAGCAGCTCTAATAAAATGTAATAGTGTCATAGTTCTGCTGATGTCAATGGTGTGGCATATTTAACAATAGTGGATTCATAAAACCTACTTATATTTTGTAAATAAGTGAATACTCTGTGTATAATAGATGTTGATAAAAATCCACCACTTTTAGAATCCAAAAAAAAAGTTTTCCTTGTTATGTATACCTTGAAGTATCAAATTATTAAAACGAGAGAACTCTTACAAATGCAACATTTGAATGGTAGTCAGATATGTTTTCTGTTTTTTTCTTCTGTGTCAGACACAGTTTCTTGACATGGTTTACATTTCCTTAGAATAAAGAGCCCTCTCACCTGCAAACTAAACACACCACCCCTGAAAACCCATTTTCACGTAAAAGATGTTTGTCCGCCAAGCAGTTCAAACCACACTTGTCAAGAAAACTAACCACAGCAGGTTTCAGTTTGACTCAGAAGCTGAACTTAAAACTAAAACAGTTACTGTGACATGGCAGACAGTTTAACTTTGTAGGTTTTTTTGTCTATACATAAGTGAGAGTTGAATAAATATATACAACTATTTAAAAATCACTGTAGAGGCTCTATTTTACCATACAATAGAAACATCCAATATTCATGTAATATTCTTCAACTTTATCATATTCAGCACTGCCAGACAATTATACTTTTTTTAAATGAATGTTAAATAATAAAAATATAAAACATTCAATACTGTTCAAAAATAGTTTAGCCCTATAGGTGCTAGAAAAGCATTGATATGTAGTTATACATGACATGCACTCTGTGTGTGTGTGTGTGTGTGTGTGTGTGTGTGTGTATGCACGAGTGTCATCAGATTCTGTCGGGGAGGATTCATAAACCAGACAAACATGTTTCAGTGACAAGTGTTATTGGATCAGTCTTTGAACACTGAACTGAAACATTGAAAAAAATTATGTTTCTTATAGTTTTGTTCTGTTTGTGCTGGTGGGGTCTGACTGGTAAGTCTAGTAAACATTTTTACAACTTAATTTATTTCCGTTTGAGCGTCATAAAGCTGCTGCTACTGTTGGGACTAGCCTGTTTTCACTGATGTTATGTATATGTCTCGGATGAATCAATATTGTGACATTTGTCCTCAGGTAAAAATTTGGAAACTCCATCAGTGCATGTAAATATTTCTGGCTGAGAAGCTTTCAAATCTCAGGTGTTTTTGTTAGTTTAAATATTTTAATTTCAATTATTATACATGCATTTGGTAACACTTTCTTTTGATAGTCCACTTTAGACATTCTACTAACAGTAAATAACTTTGCAACTACATGTCAACTATCATGTCATTAGAGTATTAGTCTGCTTAATATCTTCTAACACTTTATTTTGATGGGTCCACAACATACGACATACTGACTATAAGAAACTTTGCAAGTATATTGCAACTTTTTCTACAAACCTTAAACCTAACCTAACAGTCTACTCTGAGAGTTAGTAGACTTGTAGCTGCAGACTTACCTATAGTTAGTAGAATGTCTAAGTGGACTATCAAAAGAAAGTGTAACCATGCATTTCCTCCCTAGCATGCATGTCTAATGTATAACTTTGTCTTTTTTTTTTTTTTTTTTGTTGGATTTACATTTAAATGTTCCTAGAACTGATTTCAGGCTTTGTAAACCAACAGGAGCATTAATCTGTTCCTCTATCTTCCCCAGGGGTGTTTGGTGAGTCTGTGTCAGTGATGGAAGGAGATTCTGTTGTTCTGCACACTAATGTTTATGAAATACATGAAGGCAATGACATTACATGGACATATGGCACTGATAATCATGTGATAGTAAGAATCAAGTCAAAAAAAATCTTTAACAGTTTCAATGATCTTGATGGGAGATTCAGAGACAGATTGAAGCTGGACAACCAAACTGGATCTCTGATCATTAGAAATATCACAACTCAACATGCTGGACTTTATAAATTACACATAAGTGAAGCAAAACTGACATCAAAAACATTCAGTGTTTCTGTTTATGGTGAGTTGAGATCATTTATCCCATCCTTCACAAATTCTTGTTTTATTAAATTGATGTTTTATTATGCCACAAATGCTGGACATTGATCTTAATGTACTGAACCCAGAATATTTTATAATTTAATATGACAGATACACTCACTGACTATCAACACACTACATGAAAATAATAAAGTGGATTTTTATCCATATTTTGGTTTATTTTCTCACATTTTCCAGCTCATCTGCCCGTCCTGAACATTTTCAGAGAATTTTCACTTAATTCATCATCATCACAGCAGAATTGTTCATTGGTGTGTTCAGTGGTGAATGTGAGTCATGTGACTCTCTCCTGGTACAAAGGAAATAGTTTATTGTCCAGCATCAGTGTGTCTGATCTCAGCATCAGTCTCTCTCTACCTCTGGAGGTGGAATATCAGGATAAAAACACCTACAGCTGTGTGATCAACAATCCCATCAGCAACCAGACTCAACATCTGGACATCAGTGAACTCTGTCACACATTTGAAAGTATAGTGGCAATAGTGTACATTTCTGAGCTGATATCAGTCTTTTGGTCAGATTGATACATTCACTTACATTCATGTTTGTCTTCATAGAGCCTTCAAATTCCAAAGACTCTGTGTCTCTGATAGTGTCGATTTCTGCTGCTGCTGCTTTTCTGTTGATTGCTGCTGCAGTTGGGTCGCTCTGGATCTGCAGGAAACACAGAAAAACTGATCTAGAAGGCAAGTGGTACTTATTGATTTAATATACAGGAAGACACAATTAACCAGCAGAAGTTTGTCTACAAGATACGGTTACACTTACGACCTTTCTGTGTTGTGCCGTCATGAAAGATTGACATTTGAGTACCTTTGTGGTTAAAAAAAAAGTTCTTTAAAACTGTTCAAGCATGAAAGAGCAGCTAAAAGCAGTGAAAGTTCACGCTATGACGTGTTTTTGAGAGATCGAAGCGTCAGGGAAGTGCTACTGCTCATACAGCGCGTTTGGTAGCCTACCGAAATTAGTTATTTTGCCGTACTAGTGGCTCGAACTGTCAGATACACAAACGTATGTCTCAAAATGCCCGTCTTCTTGTAGAGTATTCTTTTAAACACAGTTGTTTATGTCTTAAATGACGGTAAAGCAATTGCACTTGTATCCATAAATTGGATCCATGTGGTATTTCCTATTTCTAGTTTTTTTTTAAAAAAGGTCTAATTCATTAGTGTTTTGTCTTTGTTTTTGTCCTATTGATTGATTTAGTATTTAGTTTTTTATTTTAGCACTGTTTACTTGTCTTCAGGAAGCTTGCTGTTTTATTTATATTTTATTATTTATTTTTATTTTTTATTATTATTTTTTATTATATTTATATTTTTTATTATTTTTATTTGTATTTATTTTATTTTATTCGACAAGTGCGTTTTGCACACAGCGTTTGTTAAGAATGAGTTATTTATACATGTTTTAACATAATTTATTCAGGCCACTTGAAAGTTAGTTGACTGTGAGTTCATTTTAATTACTTGTGTGTGTTTATGGCTACATTTGATCCTTGATAATAATACATACTTTTGTATTAAGAAGAATTGGTTCATTTTCCGTTGAATGCATCTGTATAATTACTGTAGAAACAGTTGAGACCAGTGCAGATGTTGGTGCAGAAGAGATCACTTACGCTGAGCCAGTGTTCTGCCAAAGCAATGCAAATAAATGGGTAAGATATTTCTCTGTGTCTCTCATTTAAGCAGTAAGTACGATTTTGATGTTTAATAATAAAATGCTGCTTCTTGGGTCGCCGCATGATGTCCGCTGTAGTGTTTGAGCCCCCAAGCAAAACCACTGAGAAACACTATACAGTTGATAAAGTAAAGTTTTGATGGTGTCCTCAAGCTGCTTTGTGAATTTGGCTTGTTTAAAATGTTAAATAATTTTATCTTGTGTGATGGATTTTTACAGAAAGTTAAAGGGGAGGATCATGTGGATTATGCACGTACTCTGTCTCCGTGAGATTACCAAACTTCAGCCTTTTCCGAGCAGCAGATCCAGCTGTATATCATTTCACTACAAACCTCAACCTAAGAGTTTGAGTCTATGGTTGAGTTCTGAGATTGGTGAGAAAAACTACTTTTTTTTAGTACAAGACATTTTAACAAATTATCTAAATATTGTGGCCCGTTGGAGAACTTTCATGACTGTTTGACTGTTTAAGCATATAGTTCACCCTAGAATTAAAAGTCTCCCCCCAAAAAAAGTCCAGCTCATGCTTACCCAAATAATGGCGGGGAATAGCGAGCAGTATCAAGATTTTGTGATTTTGACATAATGCTAATGTACTTTGATTTTTGTTGTTGTTCCCGCTGTCTCGTTTTCCTCTTTTAGGATTGGTTCTATATGTAACGCCAGGCTGTCGACGGTTGGACCATGAGAGATCGGACTATACATTCTTTTGGAATTCCTCTGTAGGGAGCCTATACTGCAGTTTTCTAGCATCACTTCACCTTCCAAACTCCTCACTCTTTAATATTTCCTATCCCAGTCGGGGATGGGGGGAGTACTCCAGGTTTGGGCCAAATCTTAGCTTGGAGGCAAATATGCATACTTCTCTATTTTTCTCTATTAGAAAAATGAAAGGGTATACTCATGAACGTTATGCTGACAAGCGTGAACGGGACATTTTTTTGAAAATTCTCCATTTTGTGATCCATAAAAGTAAGAAGAGCATACGGCACTGTGGGTAAAGTCTCAACAAATTGAAACTGTTTGTGAATCTCCAAGTGCAAAACGTAAATGCAAAATACTAAGCAAAAGGAGTAAAAGTGAACCCTGCTGTGGTCGCAATTATTTATTTATTAACCTCTGTACAGATATGTGGTTTGATTTGTCACCTGGAAAAACTTGAGTATGCATTCGTGGATGTTTGTGGTTGGCGGGCTTTTTTTTCCATTTCTCATATAGAGTTTACAGTTGAACTTCTGCTCTGCACTATAAAGCATCTTTACTGTGAAATAAAATTCTGAATCAATCACTGATGTCTGACAGACAAAGGATTCTCTCAAATTATCATGATACTATGTATCTGTGAAATATGTGACCCTGGACCACAAAACAGTCGTAAGTATCACAGGTATATTTGTAGCAAAAGCCAAAAATACATTGTATGGGTCCAAATTATTGTTGTTGTTTTTTCTATGTCAAAAATAAAGTAAAGATCATGCTCCATAAAGATATTTTGTACATTTCCTACCATAAATATATAAAAACGTATTTTTGTTATTAGTATGCATCGCTAAGAACTTCATTTGGACAACTTTAAAGGTGATTTTGTCACCTCGTGTGTTTTGCACCAGAATTTTCAAATAGATGTATCTCGGCAAAATATTGTCCTATCCTAACAAATCATACATCAATGGGAAGCTTATTTATTTTGGTGATGTATAAATCTCAATTTAAAAAAGACCCTTATGACTGGTTTTGTGGTCCAGGTTCATATACATATTCATCTCACTGTGTACTGTATATCTATCACACGTGTCTCAAAATTGTTAATGATTTCTTTAGTTTTCATCAGTTTTAGAGAGTAGGCTACTTAACCATACATACGCTACTACAAAATTATTATTTGTAATTACAGTGCTGCCATCTAAAGGGGAAATTCAGCAACTACACATATAGTCAAAATTTAGTTCAGGCTGTGATATGTATCCTGAGACAAGGTTTGGTTTATAAGTACTTGGATTCGAAGAAAACTTAATCAGAATTCAATTTAAAATTATTCCTTTTAATGTCAATGTTACTTTTCCTTTAGTGTCTAATCCATGTGTACGATCTGCAACGTTACAAAGCTATAGATAGCTGTATTAGACTGAATAAATCCCTTTGTGGGAGACTGTGAGCTTTCTAACGTTCTCTAGAACAGCTCAAAACCTGCCGAAGTCCAGATATTGCTGCTGCAAACGTCCATGTCTCAATTTGAAATATTAACATAATGTTTTTACTCTATGTGAAAATATATTTCTATTGATATATGTACATAGATAGATTACATTTGCGTATGAGACCGCATTTATAAAGCAAAGCCAAAAAAAAGCACAGGGCTTTATTCTTCCAGCCTAGGGTGAGGTCAACATCAACAAAGGTCCAACGATAATGTCATACGTTAATGCTACTTCCCCTTTCTCGATTTGAAAAATGCGGCAGATTAAATACTTCTTTAAACTATAGGTAAAATGCAATGTCACTCAACAACAAACAGCCTGCAGCGAATGAAATGTTTGGGGTGGAGCCCGGTGTGGCCAATCGGAAATCAGTAGTGTCCAGCGCCACTTTCATTCATGATTACTTTCACTTTAGATAGTAAAACGCAGAGGAACAAAAGAGCACTTTCATGCATCAGAATCTGCATTTTTTTTCTCTTGGAGTAGTAAAAATGAAGCTTCTCATGATTGTGCGTTTATTGTTTTCGTGTTTACGTATGTATGGTAAGAAATTTTCATGTTGCTATTCGTCAACGATAAAAACAAATGTGAATGATCTCTGGTCTCCGCTAATGAACCGGCCAGGTGGTGTGTGCCATCAATCCGTGAGTACGTTGATAACCTTTTTCTATCATAAAATATATGGAATAATATACATTGAATGTAATGTGAATTGCTTTGGACAAAACCTATGCAATAATGAATTGAGAAGTGTGTGAGGCATTCAAACTGACAAAAGAAAAAAAAAAACACTTTAGTTGAAAAGTAGGACATTATTTGAGTTTTATTGTATTTATATTTATATTATGAGAAAACACACTTTTCTTACTTTTCTTATGTATTTGTATGATAATATTTTTCAATTGAATATGTTGCAAATAAATGATGCTCTTCTCAGGGTTGGTATGGTGCTTGAAACCCTTGAAAATGCTTGGATTTTAATGCTTGGATTTTCAATAAAGTGCTTGAATATGCCGTTGCATTGGTTTAATATTAATTAGCTTTTTTAATATTATTTATTTTTTGTTATGCTTAAGATATGTGTAAAGAAAAAAAAAACTCCGCTCGAGTCCTCCCTCCCTCCTGCACGTGTGGCTGTAGTGTGATCCGCCGGTCTTTATTGATGAGCGCCCTCTCTTGTATCAGAGCGGCATACGTTTAGATCTGCTCATAATTCATCATAAGATTTATGCGTGTATTCCCCCAGCATTGAGCATAATAACAAATTACACACGGTTAGTTTATAGCGCATGGATTCAATGGCTATTCTGAGGCGTTTCGATTAGTCACCAGTAAGGGGAAAAATCCTCTACGCTACAGTTGTGTTCAGATAATGCGCGCTCACTGAATTCATTATGCACTCTCTCTACTACTGCAACATAAACAACAACGCAGATACGATGTGAGCTCGTAACTCGCTGCTCATTTTCTGTATGCTTTGATCTCAAATTGACTAGTTTTTCATGCTACTTAAATAAGCAATGTGAAGAATGTCATTAATATGAGGTGTCGTTTTCCCCACACAAAAACTAAATTGACATTAATTCTAATTGTCACACCAAATTTAAGGACATAAAAAGATTTTGACCTTATAACCTTAAACGGTACAAGAAAATAATTTATTATAATTTCAAGAGGACAGAAAGACAACACCGTAAAAGTCCTGTAAAAAAAATGCCAAACAAAAAACCGTAAAGTTAAAGTAAAATATTGTTGAAACAAGGAAAAATCTGTAAAATAATGTTTTGTTTTGTTTTGTTTTTTTCTGTAAAACCTTTAATGAAAATTTCTGTAAAATTGTTTTTGCACTTTATTTGAATTAAGATATTTTACTACGGTTTTTGTTTGGCAGTCGTAGCTCATTTGGCCGATTTTTTTTTTTTTTTTTTTTTTTTTACAGTGAAGAGTCATGATGATAGTGCCAAATGCAAACATTAAACTTTGATAATGGTATGATTCAGGCCCGGCATTCGCTCGTTGGTGCCTAGCTCGCCTATGCATAGAAACAGTACTACAAATTTATAGCCATTTTATATCAGTCATTAATGTTACCATTTACACTGTCCTATCCCACTCGTAAATGAATTGGTTTTATGTGTGCAGGTCTTTAAAAAGTCCTTTAAAATACTGCAGATACCCTGTAAATTATATTAATTACATTTTTAATTTGTGTTCTGTAGACTGGTTGCCCACTCAAGTCAAGCCTGATTGAGTCAGGAGACCTCCTGAGAAAACCAGATTGCTGCTGGTCAGGAGACCTCCTGGGAAAACCAGATTGCTTTGCTGCTGGGCTGGAACAGGTGTTGGGGAAGACCGAAGGGGGTGCTGCTCCTCCTGTGGTTTGAGGGTCCTAATCCCCCAATATAGTGATTGTGATTCATGCATTCGTTCACACTTTACATTTATGATCTGTGCAAAAAAACATTTCCGTAGCACTTTCCTGTTGTATGCTTTGGCTTATAATTGCTCATTTCTTCTTAAGGTGTATCTGGTGCTGATAGAGTCAGCGTTTCAGTGTTTGTGATGGAGGGGGATTCAATCACTCTACACACTGATGTTAAAATAAATCAACAAGATGATATCAAATGGTATTTTAAGAACATTCGCATCGCTCAAATCATCGGAGATCAGAATAAGATCTGTACAGATGTTCAGTGTAATGAAGGTACTGAGAGTTTCAGAGACAGACTGAAGCTGGATCATCAGACTGGATCTCTGACCATCACAAACACCAGAACCACAGACTCTGGACTTTATAAACTACAGATCATCAACAGTAGCATCAGAGAAACGATCTCCAATGTTACTGTTCAAGGTGAGTCAGTTAAAACCAGTGACATTCAGATGGAATTTTTCTAAACGCCTAAAAGCACAAAACATAGATGCATGCTTTTCAAAACAAAATCAAAAACAGCTTGTGCATCAGGTTTACGGTTTCCAATTCTGTAACGTTGTCCAGTTTTTTTCCTCAAGAAGATCCCTCAAGCAGCTGTTGGTTTGTGTTTCAGATGTTCCTACAGCTGATCGAGATGAAATGAAGAGAAAGTCAGTGACAGAGGGAGAATCTGTCACTTTAGATTCTGGTGTAATAAAAAAGCCAAATGATTTAGTAATGTGGTATTTTAATGACACTCTCATCACTGAAATCATTGGAGATCAGAGTAAGATCTGTACAGATGAACAGTGTAAAGAGAGATTCGCAGACAGACTGAAGGTGGATCATCAGACTGGATCTCTGACCATCACAAACACCAGAACCACAGACTCTGGACTTTATCAATTGCAGATCACCAGCAGAAGCAGCAGCATCCAGCGCCGCCACCTCAGCATCAGCAGCATTAGGAGATTCAGTGTTACTGTAATTGGTGAGTATAATTTCAGTGCACTTTTCCATTAAGTGTTTTAAAATTCAGTTCAGTATTTTTAAGTCTAATAATAATGACTGTCTGTCTTTATTATCGCAGATTCAAGTTTGTCTAAAGGAGCTGTAGCAGGAATAATTGTTGTTGTTGTTTTTGTTCTGCTGGTTGTAACTGCTGGTGTGATTTACCATCATCGCAAGATCTATGCACGAGCAGAACAGAATGCAAGTATTACGTACAACTGATTTAAAAATAATTTTATCGTCCACAATGAATCTGTAAATTTATGGATATTCAAATATATGTAAACACATTACAAGTCTCTAGTATTAGTGCGTGTGTAACAGAATCAACAGCCATGTTCATTTCTTTTGCTTTGTGTGTTTTCTTACAGGAAAATGGTGCACTGTAGATGTTTCGTCCCCTGAGGATTCAATTGTTTCTACATTAGTGGGTGATGCTGGGTGGTTTGCTATTGTAGCGCTCTCAAGCTTATTCCTTATTCTTTCACTCTTTCCTGTTTAAATTGCTAGATATTCCTTAAATATGATCGCATATCTTACATTTTCTAACGTTACACATCTGACCTAGCTAGTTTTTAATCTAAACCGCTGTTGCTAGTATCTTTGCTTTATGTTGGCCTGTTAACTTGTCATTTGTGTTGATTTGTAAGTCTCTTTTATATAGATATAGAGCAGCTATATCATTTTTACAGATCCATCAAACAACTGTGGTAAGTCAGAATCAACTAAACACGGTGAGTCATGGCATCTTCTCTTGCTATTGTCACTTATTAAAACTGTTTGCCACATGTGATAAATGCAGGGAAATAGTTACGAGGATGGAGATGTTTAAGAACTACAGAACTAGAGACATGCATCCAATCTTTAATTGAGGATTGTAAGAACGCGAGAGCCTTAGATACAGCTTTGGATGCAACTAGTTTAGGGAGTCCAGCACATTATTTGGTGCCAGTTGCAGAGCCAACATAGTAGTAAAAAAAAAAAAAATCTGGAGGTATTTTGTATTACATGGAGGCAAAGTATTTCTACCTACAGGAGACCTTAAAACAGTTCAATCTGCTTACTTTTAGTTTCGTTTAGAAAAAATAAAACACAACCCTAGTTAAGTATTAACTACACTACTGTGCTCCAGACTATCCCCACACCACGTTGACATGTTACTTTTTAAAATAAAACTAAACGCATTGTGCACTGAGGTAGGCCTGCTATTTATTTTATTACGGATGACAAAAGACTACGACCAGTTCTTAAAAGCACACAGAATGGTTTCATTTTGTCATCTTCATTTGTTAATTAAGTGAAAAACACTAAGTGTAGAACAATTTATTTCATTCTTTTATTTGTTATTTTATTCCGTTTCTCTCTGTTTTTAGAAGAACGCAGGTGCGTGATAATTTGACACTGTGAATTTAGGTTCTGTTGTCGCTCTGTTGTTATGTTTGCAGGTTAAAATAAACACATACTTATTTAATATTCTAGTATTTTCATTTAACAGTTAATGTTCAGATAACACGCGGCGGGTTGTCAGTTAGATCCATAAATGAGCCTACTTCTGAATATTTTTATTATTTTCTCAGTGTCCGGTTATGTCCTGAAAACTTTCAAGATTGTTGTTTTTTAACCTCTCATTTAAAACAAAACAACAACAACAACAGTGAACTGGTTATTTACAGACCAATCTTGAATATCACATTTTATGTCAAAAATACTTAAAAAAGTAAAAAGTTTTCACCAGTTTCAACTTAAAAACTTAAGTTTAGCAGCTGCCTTAAAATGTTAATTTAAATCAACTTAAGTCATTTAAACTCACAAGTTAAATCAACTCATTTTTATTGTAATAAGTTAAAATGACTTGTAGTTTTAAGCTGATTTAACTTAAAAACTTAAGGCAGCTGCTGAACTTAGGTTTTTAAGTTGAATCTGTTGAAAACTTTTTACAGTGTATGTTCCTTCTTTAAAGCTGCTTTTAGTTTTAGATGCGCTGCATTAGTTAGGTCAACCAGAACTGGGAACACTTCCTAAAACACCCAATATACTCATGATGTTGTAAGAAGAATGGCATCTACGCTGAGATCAGTCTGTTTCATTCTTATTCCGAGATCACCGTAACCACCAGATCCAGCATGTATCCAGATCAGATGGTGGATCAACAACTAGAGATGACCTCTACAGCCCAGCATATTAGTGGAGACCTTGTCAACTAAAATGAGCCTCATCAGCTAGATGGCCTCAGCAAAGACCACAAGTCTAACATCAAGCAGAATAAACTCATTGGCTGTTCTGAGTGATGCCAGTCCACAGTCTGACCTCTGTTGCAGCCTTGAATTAAACCATACTATGTTGGTTTCGTCTGGCCAGAGGAGAACTGGCCCCCCGACTGAGCCTGGTTTCTCCCAAGGTTTTTTCTCCATTTCTGTCACCGATGGAGTTTGGGTTCCTTGCCGCTGTTGCCCTTTGGCTTGCTTAGTTGGGGACACTAAATATTTGGCTTGATTGTATTAACACTATTGGAAGAGAAATGAACTGAGCTGGACGATGACATCACTGAAACAGAGACGAACTGTTTACCATTGGCCTTTGGCTTTACAGCAGAACTGAATTTTGTTTGGATTATTGATATAAAATTTAAAAAAAATTTTTTTAAATAAAATTCATAATACCTCCTGCTGGTTGAATTGTCAAAAGATGATGTTCCTCCATGTCTCTGGAAAACAGAAAGGTGCTTTGTTCATGTAAATGCTATAAATAAATGTGTAAACCATGGCAGACACAATGTTTCAGTGCTACGTTCACCATTGTTGATTTAAAGACACGAATAGAGCACAATTTGAGGTTGCAAATTTGTAAAACATCAAATGTACTTATGTAGACTTGATTCTAAAAGTACATTTTCTTTTCTTACATAATTATGTTACTTGGAAAATATAATTTTCATGTAAAGAAATGGGCTAAGGCGACGCCAACTTCTGAACATTTTATAAAAGAAGTAAAACTATAGGGTAATACGCACAATATTAGAAACAGAAAAGCTAAAAAAAACTAGTTCATTTATTGGTTATTATTATTTACGTTTTAACCCCGGCAAATATCTAGGCGTTTTTTTCCCCCCAAATAATGTGCACTTGATTTTATTTTTATTCGATGTTTTCTATTTTCATTCTATTTATCATTTACTACTTGTGAAGTCACAATTCTATAATGGTACAATTCACTAAGGCCGATGACTTTTTTTTTTTTTTTTTTTTTTTTTTGTATGGCATTGAAGCAAAACTAAAAGAAAAACTGTTTGCTTATGTACATCGAACTGTAAACCATGATTTATTGTGGCAGGCGCAACTCTGCAATGCCACACGTTTCAAATGGATTTATATAGAGGAATAAAACAAGGTCAGTTATGACAGATTGTGTGGCAGATGATCTCACTGTTTACACCATGTTTGATGCACTTAAGCAAACAGACGTGCAATTCTTGAATATTTATCACTTTACCTTGGATTTTTTTTTTCAACTGAATCCATAATAGCGAAGCATCGGACCTGCCTCAACACTCCGATTAATGCATATAAATCAACCGACAGTGCAATTCTATATTTACTGACATATTTGCCATCTTGCTTTATTTCTCCCTTTCTTCCTTTAACCCTTGTGCAATGTGCATATTTCAAATTCACTACCCTTTTGTTATGTTTGGGATGGAAATGTGCCCGAGTTAGAGTTGTGACGTTCGTGAACGAACCGATTCTTTTGAACGGTATTGTCGTCTCACGTGTCTTTTATTCAGAACAAAGAAAAACTTACAAGCTACGTCAGCAGGGGGCAGTATAACATCATCTTAACAGTGTTAAATTACCTTTTTCTTTAACAACACTCCCACTTAATTTTACACTGGAATTTAAGTACTTAAACAATTTCCATAACTAAGATCAGAACTCAACCTCACAAATAATGTCAAAAAATAATAAATCCTTACAAACTTTCCTTATTATTTTTCCCTGTTGCCTTACGTACCATTTTTCATAACATATTGAACAGTAAACTGTACACAGTAAGCATACTACACAGATTTAAACAGGGTAAAGCCCGATTTCTCTCCTAAGGTACTCAAACCTTTGTCTTGTCAGCGGCTTAGTCAAGATATCTGCCTTCATATCAACTGTTGGACAATACTGTACTTGTATTTGTCCATTCTGCACACATTCACGAATGTAATGATAGCGAATGTCTATGTGTTTAGTTCTTGAATGATTGACTGGATTCTTTGTGATTGCGATGGCTCCTTGATTGTCCTCCATGATCACTGTAGGTGAGTCACTCATTCCAAGTTCAGTCAGTAATCGCTTCAGCCAGGTACTTTCTTGAGCTGCCTGGCTGAGTGCAATATACTCAGCTTCTGCTGTTGACAGTGCAACTGTTGCCTGTTTCTTGCTGAACCAACTTACTGCTCCTCCACTCAGGAAAAACATATTTCCAGTTGTTGAGCGACGGTCATCCTGATCTCCGGCCCAATCAGCATCTGAGAAACCAATCAAAGTTCCTGACTCTGACTGCTCATACTTAAGGGCAAGATTCACTGTACCCTTCAAGTATTGAAGAACTCTTTTCACAGCTGTCAGATGTGCAATGTTTGGATTTGCATTGAACTTTGACACAACACTCACTGCTAGTGCTATGTCTGGTCGTGTGGCCATTGCTGCATACAACAAACTACCTACCATGGACTGATAAGTACTTGGGTTCACAGGTTTACTGACACCATCATCTTTTCTTAACTTTACATTTGCATCAGCAGGGGTTGCAATGGGATTAGCATTACTCATTCCATACTTCTGGAGGATGGTTTCAATGTAATGCTTCTGATGCAGAAAGACACACTTCTTTGCTCTGTCTTGAACAACAGAAATTCCCAGGATATAGGACAGCTCCCCCATGTCCTTCATCTTGTAGCGCCTTTTTAGAGCTTGTTTCAACTCATCCATGCTTTCTGTTGATTCTGTGATCAAAATCAGATCATCAACATACACAGCTAGAATCTCTAGCTCCTGTCGAGATCTCACAAACACACATGGGTCTGACGTGCTCTGTTTAAAGCCAATGTCTTTCATGAACTCTGTGAAAGCCTTGCTCCAACAGCGAGGAGACTGTTTAAGCCCATATATTGACTTTTTCAGTTTGCATACAAGATGTTCCTGTCCTGGTTTGATGTATCTCTCTGGTTGCTCCATGTAGATTTCTTCTTCCAGGTGTCCATTTAGGAACGCAGTTACTACATCCATCTGGTGTACATGTAGATTATTCTGGACAGCAAAAGACAGTAATGTACGAATCGAGCTGAATCGTACCACAGGTGAAAAAGTTTCATCATAGTCAGCACCATACATCTGTGAGTAACCCTTAGCAACGAGTCTACACTTGTGTCTCTCCACTCGTCCATCACTGTGATGCTTGACTTTGAACACCCACCTCGATCCTATTGCCTTGCGATCCTTTGGTAAATCCACCAAGTCCCATGTCTCGTTTTCTAGCAGTGACTCAAATTCCAAGTCAGCCGCCTCCTGCCATTCTTTTGCATTAGGACTCATTAATGCCTCTTTTAGTGTGCTTGGCTCTGTAACACAACACACACTGGCAATATGATCAACAGTTACTTTGTCAGCAAACTCATCATATCCATATCTCTTTGGAGGTCTCCTGATTCTGCTGCTTTCTCTAGCAGATTCCCTGACAGTTGACTCGTCAGCTGGTATTTCCCGTTCATCAGTATTGATGGATATTTCCTTCTCTGAACAGGATACTTCCACTTCCTGTTTCCAGCCGAAGTCAGATTCATTGAAGATGACATCTCAACGAATGAGAATCCTCCTTTTTTCTTCATCTAAGAGACGGTAGCCCTTTGCATTGTTTGCGTAACCCATGAAGCGAAGTTTCACAGCTTTCTTGTCCAGTTTTCTTCTCTCTGTGTCTGGAACATGTGCATAAGCAACACAGCCAAATACTTTCATGTGACTCATGTCCGGCTTTTTGCCATTCCACCTCTGGTAGGGTGTCACTTTCTTCAGAACAGATGTGGGCAACCTGTTCTGTATATATGCTGCAGTTGCTACAGCCTCTGCCCAGTACATTTTTGACAACTTAGCATGAGACAGCATACTTCTGGCTGCTTCAAT
Source organism: Garra rufa (assembly GCF_049309525.1). Classification (NCBI taxonomy): domain Eukaryota; kingdom Metazoa; phylum Chordata; class Actinopteri; order Cypriniformes; family Cyprinidae; genus Garra; species Garra rufa. Next base: position 13,019,469 of record NC_133367.1, on the reverse strand, counting down.
CAGTGTTCTGTTTTTCCTTTCAGCAACACCATTTTGCTGAGGTGTGTGAAGTACAGTCATCTCATGGTGGATACCTTGAGCTTTCAAGTATTCTTGAAATTCACTAGATGTGTATTCTCCACCATTATCTGTTCTCAGCCTTGTGACTTTTTGTCCACACTCATTGGAGAATGTTTTTTCAAATTCCTTGAATTTGCTCAGAACCTCACTTTTTTGTTTCAGGAAGTAGACCTTGCAACATCTGGAATAATCATCAATAAAAGTTACAAAGTACTTTGCTCCACCTATTGACTCAATCTGCATGGGACCACAGACATCACTATGGATCAACTGCAACTTACGTTTGGAGCGAATCTCTCCCACTGGCTTGTGTGGTTTTCTAGACAGCTTTCCCTCCACACAGGCTTCACAGAAGGTAGCTTCTTTCTCTGCAGAAAAATCCACTCCATTTACCAGATTTTTTAGTTCCTTTAATTTGCTGGTGTGACCCAAGCGCTGATGCCATAGCTTGTCTGTTACTGATGCACTTGATGCACCATGACAAACAGGCAAACTTCCTTCGACGTTTAGCTGATATAGCCCATCAGATCTTTGTGTTCCCATCCCATGGAGAGTTCCATCTTTTCCATGTATGTAGCAGGTAGACTTCTTGAACTGCACTGTATTTCCTTTTTTCGTTGCAGCTCCCACTGAGAAAATATTTCCGGATAACTTGGGAACATACAGCACATCATACATTGTGACATTTTTTACATCACTGACTTTGAATGTCATTTTAAGTTTGATGTTGCCAAGCCCTAGTGCATCCACAACCCTGCCGTCACCAAGTTTTACAGACTGTGGCTCTGAAAACTGCTGGTAGTCTTGAAGACATTCTTTATAGCAAGTCATATGCTTTGACGCTCCAGAGTCAATCAACCACTGAGCCTGTTGTGACATCGCATTCTGATTAGTCTCTTTAACTACAAAAGCACTCTCGGATGACTCTTCAGTATCTTCACACATCATGTTTTTGGCCTTGTGGATTTTATTTTTTCTTTTTCCTCTTGGACAGTCACGCTTTATATGACCTTCTTTTCCACATTTGTAACATCTCCATGAGCTGGATCTGTCAGCTCCGACTGCCTTAGAATTAGGCTGCATATCTCCACGAACTTGCGTTGACATGGCTGATGCACCACTTGAGGCAGCTCCATTATCATCTGCTTGCGCTCTCTTTTGTTCTTCATTTATTAATGCTTGCTGAACAAACTGCAGTGTCAAAGTGTCCATCTTTGTTTCTAATGCAGTGACAATTGTACCATAGCTTGATGGCAAACTACCCAGAAGAGTTACAATCTGGTCTTCCTCTTCAATTATAGCACCTATTGCTCCAAGCTTGTCAGTCAGTTCCTTCATTCGTTTTAAATGCTCAGTTAAACTTTCTCCTTCCTTCATTTCACATCTGAAGTATTTTTTCTTTAGGAACAGTTTATTTGCAAGAGTATCTCTCTCAAAATGTCCTCTGAGCGTATCCCACGCTTCTTTTGGGGTCTGACAGCTTGTTATCAGGTACAGCTGGGGTGTACTTACATTCAACACCAACATGGAAAATGCCTTTTCTTTCCGACGTTGAAACTCAGCTTGTGCAGCAGCATTAGCTCCTGTTGCTAGCACATCTGTTTCCATTAGCATGCCCCACAGTCCTTTCGCCTTCAGGAAATGCTCCATCTGAAATTTCCATGTTGCCCAGTTCTCAGATCCGCTCAGCTTGTCAATAAACAGTTTATCTTCCATTGTGAATCCCACAACTCTGTTTATTTCAGGACACTGCTTTTTAGCGACGCTCTGGGCCCATAACCTATTGTCGTCTCACGTGTCTTTTATTCAGAACAAAGAAAAACTTACAAGCTACGTCAGCAGGGGGCAGTATAACATCATCTTAACAGTGTTAAATTACCTTTTTCTTTTACAACAAACGGCTCATAAACATGAACGATGGGAGCCGAGTCGCGGCTGGGGGGGAGCCGTTCTTTCTGTCGTTCTTTTTTCCTATGCGTGTTTCACACAGATGCAACCAAATTATTCCCAGATGGTCTACTAAACTTAAGATTTCGAAGTGCGGATCAATGCACACTCTAACGGCTAATATTGCCCACAACACATTGCGCGGTGAACGAGGATCCGATTAGAACTACAAACACGCATAAAAATTGTTTTAAAAAAAACTACAAACATGGCGGATACGCGCTACCAACGGACAGGTGGAGAAAGGGGTTTTTGAGATAACTAATCAATGTGTAACCTAATAAAAAATATTAAAATAATGTTATCCATGGTATATTTCATGTGCAGCAACATTATGAACTTTTATAATGATAGGTTTGGTCATTAACTTTTAAATGCATCATATGCAAACACGAGCAAAGTTCTCGGCATAAAAGACTAATATAAGAATGTGCCTCTTCATTTCTCTCTAATACGGTAGGAAATCAAATTAAACGAAATGTAGATTATATTAACTGACAAGGCAGTTTAAACAGTGACAGGATTTAGGTAACTAAGCAACAGACGAAGTAGTATGTCCGAAAGCTTGCCAACTTTTCTGCTACATACTCAAAAGTATGTACTTTTTCTTCACAAAAAGAGTACATACTTTAAGGGCATAGTATAAGTACGCGAATTGGGACGCAGCAACACACTTTGTACTAAAGGTAAATCCAAAATAGTGATGCCACTGTCTAAGCAGAGGGATGTTGCGCAACCCTATAGAATATAGTCCACACATGACAAATGAGGTAATAATCAATATTTCTGAATAATTCAAACTCAGATATTGGTGTGTAATACAAATCTCACCTCATCCTTCCTCCCAGTGATTATTTCCAGGATAAACTGAGATGCCCCCAAACTGGCTTCTTAAAACTGACTAAATATTTAAAAAGAGCCAAAAGAGCCGTTCTTTTGAACGGCTCTTTGAAAGGAACGGATCGCCAAGATCCGGATCCCCTCAAAGAGCCATAAATCCCATCACTAGCCCGAGTGGCCAAGTTCCCTCCCCTGCACTTATGATTGACAGCCTTTTAGAGCCGGGGATTTGTTATATAAAGGCTGCGATTGGGTTACCTAGGATGCGTCATGGCTAGCTCCGCCCCTTGGTGCATGCAGACTTTCACCTGAAAGGTATGTTTTAGCTGTTTGACTAAAGTTGCAGTGACTTGGGCATATCAGTTAATAATGTTTATTTATTGTAGCTGGAATAGCATCCGCGGCTTCGCGTTGGTGTGCAGGTTGTCACTATCCCTCGGTAGGTTAAAGGTTGTATCAGCGATTTCTAGGCTGAAAAACAAAGTGTCAATTTCAGCTGACCTTTCATCACGATCCGCTCGTTGCCTGCCCCATAAATTGTCTGTGAAAAAACCGCGTCTCTCTGGTCAGCCTAGGTCAGCCTTTCCAACCAATCAGCGTCAGGGGTTTGGTGTTGTGGACTTTCCTACTGGTGCAGGGATGTGAGGGAGGCAGAGCGAAAGTCCACAACACCAAACCCCTGACGCTGATTGGTTGGAACAATGTTTGTTTATGTGTGGAAAGGTTGGTAGTGCCGATTGTTTTTTTGGCATATCTCGGACCCTAGGCTGACCAGAGAGACGCGGTTTTTTCACAGACAATTTATGGGGCAGGCAGCGAGCGGATCGTGAAAAAAGGTCAGCTGAAATTGACACTTTATTTTTTAGGCTAGAAATCGCTGATACAACCTTTAAGTTTCATTAATCGTTTGCATAGCGTTCACGTCGTTTGCCATAACTCGCATTCTTTTATGTCAGCTGGGTTGATTCCATTCATCCTCCTGTAAACTGCTGAGATTTGTGCTGTGAGCATTTGTATGACTTGCATGTCTCGGCGACCGATAACTGTATAGTAAATTTTTAATAAATAATTGTTCGGATTTAAGTTAATTAACAATTAGTTTTTTTAGGAGGAGCAATTTCTTTGGGAGCGCTTGTCTGTTTGCTGGTTTGGGTTATCGCATCCTCCATAAAGATTTTAGTTTCTTTTTTTTTCACGTTAAAGCTGGTAGTTCTGGCAGGATCTCGTACCTAGGATGACATGTTATTCTTATCATGACCACTGAGTGGCGCTGTTAATTTAACTGATTTTGTATAGATTTATAGGTAGTGCAGTAGGTGTTTGATGAGGAAGGGCAAAAGGTTTTTTTCAGCCGGGACGCAGTGTGTTTTGGGGAAATTTTCACACACTGCATCCGACTTGAGTTTCTGCAAAGAAACAAACTCCGTCAGAAATCTTGTTGATGCAACAGAAAATTAATAACAGGCCAACCTTTTCTATAATATGAATTACGTAAGTAATGCTACTTTTATAATCCCACTAAGATCAGTTGACCTAAGCATATTTTTCTGGCATTTCTAATCTAAAGTATAAACTTGTACACTTGTAGCCTGTCAGTCATCTATTTTCTGTTATGTGTTATGAATGTGTGAAAATGATTGTATGATTGATTATGTGTTAAAAATGAATTGCATGTTTGTCTCATTTATAGTGTACAGAAACTGTCACTAAATTTCACTGCTTGATAAAGATAAAGGGCTACAGGTGAATCATGTAAAGGTATTTTTGATTTTCTTTTTGGAATATTGAATTTTATTGAATTTAATTTTTTGAAATGATAGAATAAAAGTTAAAACGCATTTTTAAAAAAAACTGCTACAGAAAAGATGCCAAAATGGAGCAGCAAGAGGAAATGACTCTCCCTGATGACAAACATGATGTGTAAAGGCTGACTTTCTACAGAAACAACAGCAAAGACAGCCAAGCTTGTCTACAAATCATCCAATAGCTGCTATAGCTCCATTTCACAATGGAACTTTAGCAGCCACAGAAATGCAATGAAAGAACATCACCCAAATTCTTTTTTTATACTTCGTTTTTCACTGGGAAACAGAAGGACAGTTGACAGGAGCGACAGCTGACAACACTGATCTCCATTTGTGTTTCTTCTAGTCAAGTTTGATCTCGCGAGAGTCTCTGAGAGATCCGTGTCTCTGAAATCCTTCCTACAAGCAACAAGTGTGTGGTTTTGTGGTTTGATCAAATTGTCTATTGTTAAGGACGTTCAGAGTTGACTTTCTTTTGAGACACTATCTTTTATTTATCATGCACTTTTTTGATTAACTTTGCAGACTGTTTACATTGAAGGATTAGCTATGTTACAAACTGCAAAAAAAAAAATATATATATATATATATATATGTGTGTGTGTGTGTGTTCTGTGTTCAGATGTAATTGTCTTTCATGAGACTGAAAGCCACCATTTGTTATATTTGTGTGTTTTATTTATTTTTACAGATTAATAGCTCTCCTCACCTGTTGTTTTTACATTTCTTGCAGATGCAGCACATCACGACTGAAACTAGTTTAGTTTTTAACACATTTGTCTGAATGTTTTGATGCATATAGTCATCTTAATAGTGTCCTATGTGTGTTTTCCTATTATTTCCCCCCCTGTGCTTCCAATGTTTTGGTTTCTTCCTTTGTCTCCCCCTATTGTTCAGTTAGATTTGGTTTCCCCTTTTGCCCACATTTGGACTTCCCCCTTGTTTCCTTGATTGTGTACACCTGTCCTTGTTAAGTTGCCACACCCCTCTGCTACCCCTTAAATAGTCGTTTGTCCCCCAGGTTCTTTGTCCTGTCTTGAAGTTATGTTGTGGTTGTTTGCTTCACTGGATTCTGTTTGTGTTTATTAAATACTTTGTTTTTTTTTTTGTACTCCTGGCTCCTGCATGTTTCTCTTTAGCTCCACACCTCCAGCACACTGTGACAGGAAATAGTTGATTTTAGCTGGTTTCTCAACCAGACCAGCTAAGGAAGTGGCCAAAACCACTCTGAAACCAGCCAATCAGCTTAGGCTGGTTTTAGGCCTTTTATTTATTTATATATATATATTTTTTTAGCAGGGAAGATCCATCTTTATTCATAAATTTATGTATAAAAAGTTGAAGAATGTACTACGCAACCCAAAAAAATCTGCATCTAGCTTATAATCACTTGAATATGAAAACACAACAAATCATGTCTTAAAGTGGTGGAACATAGAGCGGGGCTGCCATTAAGTTGCCCCCAACAGGGCATTGTGTGTTAAATAAGTTAAATGGGGTCATATGATGTTGTTAAAAAGAGCAATTATTTTGTGTATTTGTTGTAATGCAATGTGTTCATGCAGTTTGAGGTTTTAAAAAAAAAACATTATTTTTCACATACTGTGCATTTTTGTCGATCCTCTCTGCCTGGCCTTTTAGAAACACTTTGATTTTTACAAAACTCATCGTTGATGGGAACCGAGGTGTTCTTTGATTGGCCAGCTATCCGGTGTGTTGTACTTGGTTGAATACCTCAAGCGTATGATGGAAATGTTACGCCCCTTATTATGCTGTTTCTATTATAAACAAAGAATTTGTTGCATTCACTGGGGACATAACTCCTGATTATAATGAATTATACTGTCTTTTTACGTGTTGCATTGTGTCGCACCGCATAAACATAACACCATGTCTGCATTTGCAATTGTAGAACGAGAAACAAGCACTACTCTACACTGCTAAAAAGTCACGTTTGCATAGTACTGCATTCTTTCAACGTGAAAACATATCTACAGGCCGTCAGCGCAGACTGTCCTTGCAACATCGGAATTGCCCCACTTTATAGCCTTAACCATAGAGCTGGCATTGTAATCTGCTCTCCCAAGTTCAGGAAACAGTCCTCCGTGAAATGCGCATCACCTACTTGTTATATTTGCGTTGTACTGTTCCGAAACGGTGTTGTAAATAGAACTTAACCAATGATTTCTAGTTGTTTCCTCATTTGGAAGGCCAAACAAGGTACTTTCACTTTCGCAATGAAATACACTGCATCTCCGCAACATGGCGACTGCAACACGGTGTTATGTAAAAGTTATGTCTTCTTTCTTTCCATATACATATGGACAGTGTTATGCAAATCTACTCACCCTGTGAGGCGGACCAGTGGGGGCGTGTTTGAATGAGCTGTTTTAGGGGGGTGTGGCTTTTAACTTCTATAATAAATATCTCTTTGGGTTTGAGACTTTAAGCTTTGCAACTTTACAGATCTTATCTATGCACAAGCAGCTTGTACCACTCCAAAGACAATGGAAAGCGAGAAACCGCATCATATGACCCCTATAAATAAAAACAAATAAATAAATATATATTTACACATAATGTGAGTGGAGCTTGCCGTGACAAAACTCAGCTATAGGCACTAATAATAACCCTAATTGTGTTAGCATTATGTTCACAGCATGCTAAGACACAATTACACAATTAAAATGTAAAACAAAATTAACATGATTAGCATGTTGCTAGCATGATGTTAACATGTTTTAAACCAGCTGTTAAAGTGATTAGCATAATGTTAGCAAAATACTAACAGGCTGTTAGTAAACACAGTGTCTTTAACAATGAGGTATCATGAGTAGCATGATGCTAGCTACAGTAATACCCCATTTCCTCATGGTGTATGTTATAAGTACTTACAAGTCATTTGCCCACTGGCAAAGATACTGATTGGAATTTGTCTAAGTATACATAAAAACTATAGATCTCTGGTAAGAATTGTTTTGTTTGGATGATTCTAGAGACCTTCATGACTATATATAACATTTATAAAAATAACTTTGTAAGAGTTTGCCTTTGCAATGCTTCCTGGAAGTAGGGGTAAGAAGTTGACAGCCTCATGTAACAGGAAGTCAATGCCTTTTTTTTTCTTAAAATCCTTTATTTGGTTGTTTGCTTGCATGTCATTGAGACAAAACACATAGATAACCTCTAGAAAAATACTTACAATAGGAAAACGACAACTATGAACAGCGGCAAATATAGTTGCCGGTGGGCTTAAATGGGTTTTAAATAATGATTGGGAAATTATGTGGTTGAGTTTTTCAATGCTGAGATTTTCAATAAAGACTAATAGCAAAAGAAAACGTGGTATAAAAAGCAAAAACAGAATAACATCCAGAATGAGAATAAATGAACAAAAGCAGAAGATGTGAGTCAGGGTCCTGTATGAGCTCTAACATCCATTCTGGTAGATACAGTGTTTGATCACCGTCTTTTGGGGACATTTTCATACAAGGTATCCGACTTTAATTTCTGCAAGGAAACACAAACTCAGTCAGGAAACTTGCTGATGCAACAGAAAATGATTAACAGACCAACTTTTTCTATAAAATGATTTACAGCAATACTACTTTTAAAATCCCATTTAGATCAGATTTAGATTTTAACATAATTTTCCATCCAAGTTTACTCCTTAAACTTACTTTTACACTCAATTTCTTGTTGTAACCTGTTAATGATTTGTTTTCAGGTTTAAATTATAAATAGTGATTATTTGTGTAAATGCTAACATTATATGATTACATGATTAAGCTTTTGTATAAATTGTGTGTTGAAATGTCTATGCCATCTAGTGTACAGAAACTGTCACTACACTTTAGATTTGCACATCACTGCTAGATTAAGGGGCTACAAGTGTAATTGTTTTTTTGTTTTTTTTTAAACTACATGCGAGTCTCATGAGGAATAATATTGAATTATAAGGAATTGGAAACATTGCTACAGAAAAGATGCAGCAAGAGGAAATGACATCAGACTTTCAGTTCATCACATGACTTTTTAAACAGTTAAAACATCAAACAGGTTAAGTTCTAAAGGTTTCTCACTACAGAAAATGACTGAGAATGGTTGTCTTTCACACAAAAGTAACAGCAAAGATACTTGTTTCAGCAGGTCTACAAAGCAGCCAGTGGCCACTAAGGCTGCATGTCACCTCGGAATAAATATATATCGTGGACTAGTTGCAGTTCAAGTCAGACTTTAGCTCAGGTAAAATTGGTTTAATTATTTAAATTAGAATAGGCAACAGACCACATCAGGCTTAATTGTAAGGGTCAAACGTTTTTTTTTTTACATTGATGATAAATGTGTGTTTTCCAGAGCTGATTACATGTTATCTAGATTACATTCCAAAAATTAAGTACTCAATTTGAATTAGATTCAATTACATGAATTTAAAATTCTCGTAATCAGACTAGTTAATTTTTATTGATTATGTGATTACATTTGATTTATGATTATATGATTATATGATACATTACAATTAATTCATCTTTTAAATGTTCCTTTCTGAAATAACCTATATATATAAAGTCTTCCAGTTTTATGGACATTCACACAAAGACCAGCCACTTGTCAGGTGGTCTTACACAATATTTGACCGCCGGATTGCAAAAATCATTTCAGCATTGCATGCTGATAACCACTTTTATTTAACCATGTATTACTGTCACGGGGAAGGCTTTTGTAATTCAAACTAATTAAAATACACACATTGTCGTTATTTCTTATTTACATGTAATTCAGACATTTACAGAATTTCTGTCCTAATTCTTTGACCTATTGAAGTACTCCCTGAAAGTTTAAAATAAATCTTTTTTATATTGCATTTGCATGTTCATGGTTCTCTGGCAATGGTTAATGGTCACATGACATGAAGGTAAACAAATAAAATATCATTTTTTTGTTAGTAGGTGTTTTGTTGGGTGTTATTTTAAAATGATTTATTTTATTTTCCATTATATAAATTTTTTTTGTGATTTAATTATTACCTTTTTTATTAAACTCACTCGTTGTATTTTAGCCTGGTAGCTACAAGATTATCCTGTTCAAATCAATGCGATAAGTTATGTAAAAAGTAATTTAACTGTAAAAAGTAGGCCTAGTCTGATTATATGAGATTGCATTACTAACTACAATTCTGTTATATAATTTGGAATCAGTACGGGCTACATTTAAGTAATCTTCCCAGCTCTGATGTTTTTGTAGTAGCCTAAACGTTAATCTACCAGAGTATGTGTCGACGGATCAATAGCATCCACGGTTAGTCGACTTTCACTTGCATAAAGCTGTTATTGTTCGCACAGTTTCTTATATCGGCTTTTGTTCAAATTAATGGTGTTCGATGTTGCATGATAACAATTGAAGTTAGTTCGATCGCACGTGTTGGTTACTACGTGTCCCTTTCCGTGTCAGCGTGTTGTGCGTTAAAATAGAATCAATTTACATTGTTATTTATGCTACAAATACATTTAAGTGCTGGGTAAAATGTCAGCGCCTCGTTGTTTTGGCGCCTATGTTCTAAGCAAGCTTGCAAGCTCAGAAAACTACACAATAGAAGAGCGATTGGTGGAGGGCGAGCTTTAGGCTACTTTAAGCACGTTAATTTCTTCATCACGGCTAAAGAAGAAAAAAAGTTGACAGCAGTTGGGTAAATTACCATAAATATATGTATATAATGATAATAGCAATAAATATAAATATTTTAGCTACTAACTTCAATTTAATTCGATTATTTACTCTCTCTAAAATTATTGCATTACCTAACATGTACTGTGCTAGTTGAAATGAAATGACTCGTTTAATTATTTTAAATAAATCGTATAAAATGTCATAAATTCCCCTTAAAGTATTTGTTTTATTTTACATTAAATGATCATTTTGATAAATCCATCTTTTGTATTGTATAGAACTGTTCTGGTATACCTTAAAAATAGTATAATAGTATACCTTAAATATAATAGAAGTACAAGAAGTGACTGTGATTTTTACACAGAAAATTACAGAAAAAATTAAGACTAATACCTTTTTTTTTCAGGAGAAAAAAAGTAATTACTTTAAAAACATGTTTTATGTACTTTAATTTTTTTTTTTTTAAATGATTCATTCTTTTTTTAGGTTTGCAAAATAAAAACGGTAAAGTAGAAAACTTAGTATTTACACTGAAGTGCAAACAGCACATATGCATAAAAGCGCATAAAAACCTATTCTCTATTTGATCTACTCCCTGCATACTGAAGGTAATACTGCTGACGGTTGGGCCGATAGATCACCCAGCTCTCTTCACTGACCGCCTGATACATTTTGCACGCAAAACTTCAAACAACAAGCTTCAATCAGACTAACTGACTGGGTGCATTTCCCTGCAAAACAGTCTTGAATGATCTTACCGTTTTTCTAGTTGGTGGTTTACACAATGCTGAATCAGTTCTGTCTTCCTTCTGGGTGTGGACTGCATTAACAATAATCACAGAATGTGTTAAAATTATAAACTATTCAATGTTATTTTTGAAATATGTATCTTAAAAATATATATTTGAATTTCTTGCTCTGCTTACCTGTTTTTCTGCATTTCTTGCAGATGCAGCACATCACGACTGCTGCTACAATAAACAGAGATCCAGCAGCAGAAATCAACACTATGTACAATAAAGGAAGGCCCTGTTCTGTAATTAACAAAATGAGATTTTAGAATGCTATACAACAGTGATCAGTGCTATATAACTTGTGTATCACTGGTGACATACCTAAATGTGTCTGACAGAGTTCGCTGATGTCCAGATGTTGAGTCTGGTTGCTGATGGTATTGTTGATCACACAGCTGTAGGTGTTTTTATCCTGATATTCCACCTCCAGAGGTAGAGAGAGACTGATGCTGAGATCAGACACACTGATGCTGGACAATACACTGTTTCCTTTGTACCAGGAGAGAGCCACTCTTGACACATCCCTCACTGAACACAACAGCGCACAGTTTGAGTCTGATGATGAAGAATTTTGTGTAAAATCTCTGGTAATGTTAGGAGTGGGCAAATAGGCTGAAAAATATAGAGAACAAACAGAAATACATATGTACACAGCAATCTAGTGTTTGGTTTAGTGTGTTGACAGAAGGTGAGTGTTTCTGTCATATCAAACTATAAAACGGTTAAAAATGACTGTATTTTCTGGTTTCAACAGCTTTGAGAGAGACACTCAGAACTGAAGTAAATGCAGCTGATCCGTAAATGTTAAAATACTCAATTAAGGTACTTAAATGACCGTAGACATAAACAACGCTCTAAAACAAGCATAAAAATATACAAATAATACCCAATCGATCTAATTGCTTAAAATATAAAATTATAAGCATCACGTTTTTGCTTTTAAATCCTTAAATATTGGCAAAATTCACTTCAGCTGGAAGCGCCTCACACAACATCAATTTCTTTTTCTTTCTTTCTTTTAAAGGGATGAATGAATTTTCGGTTATAGTCGAGAAAAAGCAGCTTCATAAGCTTAACTTTTATTAAACCTGATATATTCCTTTAATTAATAAAAAAATATTTTAAAGACTGAACTATTTTATTACTCACCATAGACAGAAACACTGAAAGTTTTTGTTGACAGTTTTTTCCCACTGATCTCTAGTTCATAACGTCCAGCATGTTGAGTTGTGATGTCTGTGATGGTCAGAGATCCAGTCTGTCTGTCCAGCTTCAGTCTGTCTCTAAATCTCCCATCAGGGAAGATTTGGTTCTCTCTATCGATTTGAGCTATGAGAGAGTTTTCAGCTCCAAATTTCCACAGTATGTCATCGTTTTCATGTATCGCAGTTACATTATTGTGTAGAAGCACAGAATCTCCCTCCATGACTGACACTGATTCACCAAACACACCTGGAAAAGATACAGGAACAGATTAAAACTCTTGTTGGTTTGCAAAGCTGCAATCAGTTGTAGTAAAAAATGAAATGTGAAATGCCATGAAAAGTTGTTGCAAAGCCATAAAAACGCTTTTGTAACCTACCAGTCAAATGGCACCAGCACAACCAGAACACAACAAACGTGAAAACCATTTTCTTCAGTTGTTTAGTAAAATGTAGTAGGACTATCAAAAACTCTCAAGATAGTGTGTGGGTCCTCCCACAATGGAGTCTGACACTCCTAGTGGGTCAAATACACATGATCTTTATGCATGAGATATAGTTTCATACAGGGGCGTAGCAGCCAATTTAAAAGTGGGGGGACAGTATGGTGATGTTCATACAGAATAATAAATTCTAAATAGAAGAACAATGGGCATTTTACAGCACCAAAGTGGCAATTTGAGGACACCCAAGAGATTTGCGCTGTGATTGGCTAAATGTTAGTTCACTCAAATCTAAGTAACAAATCAGAGAACAATGGCGGAAATATTGGTGCTAGGTCAAAAAAAGTGTGGGGGACATGTCCCCCCGTCCCCCCCGGTTGCTACGCCCCTGGTTTCATATGAAAGCTTGTCTGGCTCTTTTCAGACTTAAACCATTTAACGCATTCTGGATTTATCATTTTATATATATATATATATATATATATATATATATATATATAGAGAGAGAGAGAGAGAGAGAGAGAGAGAGAGAGAGAGAGAGAGAGAGTTCAGACTAAATATGTACAAGTGGAACGGTGGAAATCGACATCAATATTGGATTAGTTAGCAAAAATTTCATAGTTAAAGTTGAAGGATTTTAAAATGTTTTTATAATTAATCAGTTCTTGCAAATGGCAAAAAAAAACAGTCTTCCATTATTACTAGTCTCATTGAGGTGTGACACTAGTAGGTCATTTGAGTCATACTGAAACCTGCTGCGGTCGGTTTTCTTCAGAAATGTATTTTGATCTGCTTGGTGGACAAACCACTCTGCGAGTGGCCCATTGGTGTGATGTGAGTTTAGTTTGTAGGTGAAGAGTTTCTTCCTGTTCTGCTACTCTGAATCTCTTCTCTGCACAGAACAGCAAATAGTCAAATAAATAAGTCCATAAAAACTGTAAAAGGTCAAATATGGTCCTTCATGAATAATTGATCAACAACATAAATTGACCGCTGATCATTTCATAACACTATCATGTTACTATCGCTTTATCTGTTATCACAGATTTGATGTGTACTGATTATTGCATTCATCTATGAAGGCTGTAGGCTGTGTGTAGGCTATCAGTGGGTATTTACTTCCAGATCTACAATCCACCATGCCTATCCAACAGAGCATTCTAATAAAGCAGTGGTGTATTCTAGAGTCATTGTGTTCTTATAACATCACAGTTTTGTAATGTTTATTTAAATGCCCCTGTTTTTATATTTGTTTGGCCCAGTTTATTTCATGAATGTAGAACAGCGACATCTAGAGTAAAACATCATCCCCACCCAGTGAAATTACACCACAGTAACGACTTTACTTTCGTTTTTTCTGCGGTCATGCAATCTGCGTTAAAAAGTACAGATCGTTTTTCATTTAACTAACTTGCCCTTTTGCCTCTCCCTTTCCAGAAGAACAGCAGCAAAAATAAATAATGCCGTTTTGTGGAAGTTAGTAAATGTTTTCATCGTGCTTGGTAAGATATCGCTTTGTTATTACGATCTCTTTATGTATCAGTTTGTATTTCAGCCCTAATACATTTATATGGCAGAAATCGATTTATTATATCCTTAATTGATGCTGTTTTTATGTAGCTATGGAGTGAAATGGCATTATTATGGTTTTTGGCACGTTTTCGAAAGTAGAAGTGACTTCAGCCAGAGCAGCAGAGCAGAGCTTTTTTTTAAAATTAAGTTTAGTTAAAATGTAAAAGTGGCAATTAAGTGAAAACTTTTAGTTTTCCTCCTCTCTTTTGCCCAACATGGCTGTAAAGTGTCTAGTGTTGGATGCTGTTGACTTTGGCCTTGTAAGTGGGAGAGATGTGAAAGGCAGGGGAAAACAGGGGAGATGAAATAGTAATATCAAGGATGAGATTTGGACACACAAGATTAAAAAGTACACTTAAACGGGTAAACGTGAAATGGATAGGTGTGAATTTTGTGGGCAAGAGAAAACTGTGGAATATGTTACAATGCATTGTCAGAAATACGAGACTAAAAGAAGGTTGCTAATTCATAATTTAGGAAAAATAAAAATAAAAAATGCAATTAAAGTATATTTTGAAAAATAACTCGATGAGTGTTATAGTTTTATTTTTCAGTAGTTTTCAGTTCTAATTTGTGTAAGAGAATATAAAAAATCATCTTGATCCACACTCCAAGCCAGTTGGTGGCGGAAAGACACAATTTTGTTGTTCGCCAACCGCCAATTAAATTTCAAGAAGAAGAAGAGGAAGAATCGAAGTAAATCAGAAGTCTTTAGCTATAATTAAAGCATATACTCATATATGTAGAAGAGGCAGTGGATCATGTTATTTGTGCCTGTCAAAAGTATTTTAATAAAAAGACTATGAAGGAAGAATTGAGAAAGGTGGGAGTGGAAGAAATTAAGCTAGACAGAATATTAGAAAACACAAACACCTGAACATGAATCCGCATAATAAGAACTACCTCACACGATGGAAATCATCTTTGGAAAAAAATATTTATAGTGTAATTCAATTATTTAGTTTGGCTCACGTCCCATTAGATTACATGAGAGGGCGGGGTTTATGACTTATACTGCAGACAGCCATCGGGGGGCGAAAACTTTTGGCTTCACTTTTCAGGACACCTATACGGCACACTTGTGTGTGATAGGCAAATTCTCTAAAAAAATCTCTGGGATGACCTCTATACTTGGTTAAGTTTAAAAATATGTAATACCTGATTTTGATTTTAAAACTGTAAAATATTTGTCTTTTTGTCAGAATTCTGATGTTGAGTATCTGGTTAATAATATTGTAAGCTTGACCAATTACTTCATTCATAAATGCAGATTCTTTTTATGCTGCTATTTGGACTTTTTGAAGTGTATCAAGATTTTTCTTATTGTTGTTTATTTGGTATTTTGTATGTTCTCTAAGCCAAAAAAAGAACAAAAAAAAACTTGTGTGTGATAGGTGGAGATAATGCACCAAAACGTTAGTGTTTTGGTGATGGGAAAGGACTGTATAATTTGACTGGTCTTTAAAAGGTTGTGACCACCAAGGGGCATCGATTAGAATGCAGACAAGATGTTCCGTTGAGGTGTTTTATTAAAATAAAAGGTTTAAATGTGTGTGGTTTGGTAGTTGCAAGCACACAATACTTGGAACTCGTTACTAAGTACAGCAACACTATCTTAGATTATCTATATAAAAATAAATATAAATATAAACCGCACAGTCTTTCGACGCCAGCGCTATCTTCCAAACGTTTCCGAAACTGAAACTGTCTGCTCCCGCGAACCGCATAGCGCAGTGACGCTCCTGATTGGCTGATTCTCAAGCAGCCAGTTTTATCTGCCTGAAAAAGGTCGTCCTTCGTCACAGCCGCCCCCAAATTTGTTACACTATATTTGCCACTCTAAGAAGGACTGACCGTATCAGTGTCTGGTATGGCAGGCAGAGCTACAAGGCGAGCAACAGGCCTCGTGTAGATTTTGTCCTTGACTTTGACTACTGCAGTCCTGACTCTCCCATCAGTTCCTGGAATAACCTCAGTGACATGACCTAAAGGCCACTGGGCTCTTGGCAGCTGTGGGTCCACTACCATCACTATGGTTCCAGTTTGCAGCTGTGCAGGGTCCTTGTGCCACTTGGAGCGAGATTGAAGAGTCGGGAGGTAGTGTCGTATAAAGTGGGACCAAAACTGGTCAGCCAGCACCTGAGTATGTCTCCAGCGGCGGCGACTCAGAAGCTCAGACTCAGCATACACAGCCTGTGGTAAAGAGGGGTCGAGCCGCCCCATGAGGAGGAAGTTGGGGGTCACTGGGTCAGCATCAGCCACGTCTGTTGACACATAACCCAGTGGTTTGGAGTTTAAAATCCCCTCCACTTCAATAAGTACTGTCCGCAGGACCTCTTCGGGGACAGTCTGTGATTGGATGGTGGCATACAGTGCAGCTTTAACAGACCTCACTTCCCTTTCCCAGACTCCTCCAAAGTGTGGTGCGCTTGGGGGGTTAAACTGAAACCTAATCTGGTGTTTAGCCAGATGAGCCTGGAGTGTCGGGTGTAATGACCTGAAAGCCTCCTGGAGTTCTCTTTCACCTCCCTTAAAATTAGTGCCCTGGTCGGACCGGAGCTCCGCTGGCTTACCTCTTCGTGCAATGAAACGGCGGAGGGCCATCAGAAAGGAATCTGAGTCCATACTGGAAAGAACATCCACGTGCACAGCGCGCGTTGTCAGGCATTTAAATAGTATGCCCCATCTCTTCTCATGGCGACGGCCAACCTTCACCGTGAAAGGCCCGAAACAGTCCATGCCTGTAGAGAAGAACGGGGGCTTCAGCAGCCGTAGTCTGGACTGTGGGAGGTCTGCCATCTTGGGCACTATTGGAGAAGCTCTCCATCTCTGGCAGTCCGGACAGGAGTGCTGGTGGCGCTTAACAGCTTCACGACCATGCAGAATCCAATATTTTCGCCGCAGCTCTGCAAAAAGGCGCTCTGATCCTGGATGGCGAAGGCTCTTGTCCATGTCCTGGATAATGAGCTGGGTCACTTTATGCCGATGGTCCAGGACCACTGGGTGAATAGAATCGGGCTCTAGCTGGTCACTGCGGCGGAGCCTTCCTCCGACCCGGATGAGTCTCACAGTCTTGTCATACTCTGGTGCTAGGGAGATCAGCCTACTGGAGGCAGCTACTGGCTTACCGGTACTCAAGAGGCTGAACTCCTCAGCAAAGCTGTCCTGCTGGGCTCGTCTCAATACTTCTCTCTCTGCTTCTCGGTAGTCATCAGCAGAAAGACTGACAGGGCTCCCTGATGACAAAGGGCTGGACTGTGCAACCGCCTCTGTCAGTGCTCTGAACGAGGAAAACTGATCAACATTTGGTAGCAGAGAAGTCTGTATGCTTGTAGTGAGACAGCAAATAGTGGGTTTTCGCAGCTCAGCAGAATTCTCTGTCACCTCTGTGGCTGGCTGTGTAGGCCAGACTTCAGGTGACTGTTGTAGGAAAGCAGGGCCCTGACTCCATCTGTTCTTACCAGCCAGTTCCAGCAGTGTTTTTCCCCGTGTTATATCATCCGCTGGGTTGTTGACAGAATCCACATATCTCCAGGCCTGGACCTCAGTAAGCTCCTGGATTTCAGCTATCCGTGTTCCCACGAATACCTTGTACCGACAGGAGTCGGACTGAAGCCATGTAAGTACTGTTGTGGAGTCTGTCCAGCATATAACATTGCGGATATTCACAGTCAGCTCTCTTTGAAGTAGTGCAGCTAACTGTGCAGCTGTCAGGGCAGCACACAGTTCTAGTCTTGGTATTGATTGCTGCTTCTTCGGGGCCACTCTGGATCTAGCAGCCAGGAATGACACTTCCACACGGCCGTGTGAGCCCTCCGTCCGCAGATAGGCCACCGAGCCATATGCCTTCTCTGACGCATCAGCAAAGATGTGTAGGTCTCTCTGAAGGTTTAAAGTGTTCATCTCAGGGCTCACATAGCATCGAGGCAGTAGAATCTGGGAGAGATGCTGCAATTCTTCCTCCCATGTCAGCCATGGCTGCAGCACATCCTCAGGCAGTGACGGGTCATCCCAGTCTCTCTGTTTGTCCCACAAGTGCTGCACCAGGACCTTGGCCCTCGTAGTGAAGGGGACTATACAGTCCCTGACAAAAGTCTTGTCGCTTGTGCACAAATTGACCTGAAGTGCCGCTGAAATATATTTCTAATCAAGATTTTTTTACAAGAAATTGCTCATTTTAATCCCCAAAGCTTGTTATATAATGTTTCAATGCAAAACGAAACTGTCAAAAAGTATTCTAATATTCACAGCTTGGTAAAGCCCATTGAGTCAATTTTTGCAAAGACATAAGTGTTGTCGCCTTGTCATGTGAGCTTCACCTGTTGCTAACAATTGATCAATTATGTCTCAGGTGTGTATAAAAAGAACCCCAGTACACTAGACCTTCACATCAACTGCAACTAGACCTCTGCAAACATGCCTAAGATTCACCCTGAAACTAAAGTGTTGATTATCAAGAGGCTGAAGACCAGATCCACTGCTGATGTGGCAGACACCTTCAATGTGTCTCAGCGTCAAGTACAGAGGATAAAAAAAAGATTTGAAGAGACTGGAGATGTTTTTGACAAGCCCAGGTCAGGCAGACCCCGCAAGACAACTGCTCGAGAGGACCGTTTGTTGGCTCGAAAATCCAAGGCCAGCCCATTTTCCACTGCAGCAGAGCTCCACGAGACCTGGTCACCTGAAGTCCCTGTGTCAACCAGAACAGTTTGTCGGATTCTGTCTCGAAATGGCCTCCATGGTTGAATCAGTGCCCAGAAGCCAGCACTAAACAAAAGGCAATTGAAAAACCGTGTGGCATTTGCTAAGGCACACAGCCTGCTAAAAGGATGGACGCTGGAAAAGTGGCAAAAGGTGGATTTTTCAGATGAATCTTCTGTTGAATTACACCACAGTCGCCGCAAATTGCAGGAGACCTACTGGAGCCCGCATGGATCCGAGATTCACCCAGAAAACAGTGAAGTTTGGTGGCGGAAAAATCATGGTCTGGGGTTACATCCAGTATGGGGGTGTGCGAGAGATCTGCAGAGTGGAAGGCAACATCAGTAGTCTAAAATACCAAGAAATCTTAGCTACCTCTTATATTCCCAACCATAAAAGAGGCCAAATTCTGCAGCAGGATGGTGCTCCATCGCATACTTCCATCTCCACATCAAAGTTCCTCAAGGCGAAGAAGGTCAAGATGCTCCAGGATTGGCCAGCCCAGTCACCAGACATGAACATCATTGAGCATGTGTGGGGTAGGATGAAAGAGGAAGCATGGAAGACGAAACCAAAGAATATTGATGAACTCTGGGAGGCATGCAAGACTGCTTTCTTTGCTATTCCTGATGACTTCATCAACAAATTGTATGAATCCTTGCCAAACCGCATGGATGCAGTCCTTCAAGCTCATGGAAGTCATACAAGATATTAAATTTGGATCTCACAGCACCACTACTTAATTTGCTGACATATTTTTGTATTTGCAGTAAATTTGTTCAATTACTGTATAGGCGACAAAACTTTTGTCTTGCCAAAATTTGACCTTTCTGTCTTGATTAAATGATAAATCTTTTTTTCAGTGAAACTAATTTATTTCAGTGCATTAAACATCATTTGGGAGGGCTTTAGCTTTTCATATGAGCTATTTGTAACACCAATTGATTAATTAAAAGTCAGGTTAATAGCAGGTGTTTCTACAAAATAGATAAGCGACAAGACTTTTGTCAGGGACTGTAAATCCCAGGGGGTCAAACAGACGTGCCAGCATGGTGGGTGTGGCTTGGTCCAGCATACGGTATTTATACCTTAAGGTGTCTGAATTGCAGAGCCAGCGGAGTCCCAGGGCGAGCTCCTGTGGGTCAGTGCCTGACTCTTTGAACCACAACTCACTGCTCTCAGATCTGGCTTCTTTGGGCAGGTGGCTGATGACCTCAGGGTTGTTACTGGCCCACTGGCGTAACTCAAATCCACCTGTAGCCAACAGTGAGGTCAGTTTGTCAACCAGGTGATGGGCTTCTTCAACAGATGGGAGGCTTTGCAGACAGTTGTCCACATAAAAGGATCGTTCTATCGACACTCGAACATCTTCACCTGGCTGACTGTGGTCAAACACATGTTTCTGCAGTGCAAAAGTTGCACAGCAGGGGCTAGAAGTGGTGCCAAATGGAAGGACTTGCCATGTGTAGATGCTGGGTGGTTCCTCTGTATTCAGGTCTCGCCACAGGAAGCGCAGCAAGGGCTTGTCCTCTGGAAGCAGCCTCACCTGATGAAACATGCCTTTGATATCACTGCTGACAGCAATTGCATGTTCTCTGAAGCGTAGCAGTACACCCAGTAGACTGGAACTTAAGGTTGGCCCAGGCAACAGCAGCTCATTGAGGTTTTTTCCCTTATACATGAAGGAACAGTTGAACACAATCCTGTTCTTTCCGTTATGGCTCACCATGTGATGTGGGATGAACCAGGACTCTGCTGATTTGCTCAGCTCCTCTTCTGCCACTTTAACTGCATAGCCCGCCTTTTCCAGCTTTCCAATCTCTGCACAGTATGCGGCTGCTCTTTGTGGGTCTCGTAGCAGGCGCCTCTCTGTACTGCGGAGATTAGCTAGCACAGCCTCCTTAGGTGCCTGAAGCTGTGGCATGTTCTTCACCCTGAGGAGGGGAGTAGCGTAGCGCTGAATTCCATCAACCTCTACTCGTGTGGTCTTCGCCTCCAACAGGCGGACTGCTTCCTGATCCTGCCTGGAGCGTGTGACAAGCTTTTCACTCCTGTAGGGCAGAACATCCAGCTGCCACAATCTCTCTACACTCTGTAGAAGCTCGTTAGTGGGTGAGAGGGTGGAGACGTGCAGGCACTGTTGTGATGTTGCCTGTTGCCTACTGTACCTGGTCGGCCCCTGAAGTGTCCAGCCCAACTTTGTCTTCACTGCGGCTGGTCCTCCGTGGGGTCCCAAACGCACAGGCTCCACTGGAGTGATTAAGTGGGTATAATCTGACCCGATTAACAGCAAGGGTTGCACTGTTAATCGTCTGGAGAGGGAGGCCTCTTAAATGTTTGTACTTCCTCTGAAGTGCCTCCATTGAGTAAGTGTACTCAGCCAAACCCAGTTGATCAGCAGTGAATGCTCTGTATATCTTGAAGGACTTCTTTGGATGGTCTACTGGGGAGATGGAGAACGACACTGCAGTGCCATGCAGAACTCGGATGTCCTGCCGAACAGTTCTGAGGATCAGATTTTCTGGCTCACCGGTAAGTTTAAGGCTCTGCGCTGCTGCAGGGAGGAGAATGGTCCGCTCCGATCCATCGTCAAGGATGGCATATGTCTCCAAGGTGTGTTCACCATTACGTAGCAGCACTTTACTCACTTTCAGTAGGACCTGACTGCATCCAACCCGCCTGTCCACTTACAAAACTTCATTAGTTGTGCTGATGAGGCAGGATGTATCCTCAGCTGCAGGTTTTATATTCACTTCATGCAAAGCTTGCAGGTGTCTCCCCTTACACTTGTGACATGTAATTTTCAGGCGGCACTGTGCAGCCTGGTGTGTGCGACCGCATCTCCAGCACCTCTTGTTGGTCTTGATCCGCGCTGTTATCTGTTCCACTGTAAGCTGTGCAAAATTTGCACACTTATCTAGGAAGTGTTGCGTGTTAGAACAGTAAGGGCAGTATGCTGTCCTCTCCGGCTGCTTAGTACTAGGTGAAGCCTTCTCTACTGTCGGTATGCTATCAGGTTGGTCTGTGATGTGCATGATGTTGGTATTCTTACCACTCTTAACATCGCGGCGCCGCTCTATCCTGAGTCCTACTCTGTTCTTGTTTTCACCAGTTAGAGGCTCATACACCGTCTCTTGCATCTTCAGCTCGTAGTCAAGCCAGTCAGAAAAGTGCAATAGGCTTGGGATTGTAACACGCATTGGGTACAGGAACCTCTTAAATTCAGCCCGTATATCATGAGGCAGTTTGGACATCAGCCGTGTCACATGTGAACCACAGTGAAGCTCAGTCTTTCCACTGTCCCCAAGCTGGTCTA
The DNA here is from genome assembly GCF_049309525.1 of Garra rufa. Taxonomy (NCBI): domain Eukaryota; kingdom Metazoa; phylum Chordata; class Actinopteri; order Cypriniformes; family Cyprinidae; genus Garra; species Garra rufa. The sequence goes on along the minus strand of NC_133367.1, from coordinate 12,997,122 downwards.
ACATTGCCATGAGTGCTCTCACTTTCAGGGCGAATCGCTTAAACCCACTGGAGTCACCACGTGCAATATTAGGGGCCTCCATTAGATCAGCTATTTTCCTGAGAGCTAGCTGGTGAGGCTGTCCATAATGCTCAATTAGGCTTGTCATAGTGTCAGTGTAGGGCTGCAGTGAGTTAGTGTATGGGTCTGCTATTATAAGTGCCTCCTCATACTTCAGGTGATCCACCAGGATCTGGTATTTGAAGCGCTCTGTAGCGTTCACAGGCAGTAGGTTCTCCAGAGCGACCTTAAGCCTGGCGAACTCTCTCGGATCCCCTTTGGTGAATGCAGGGATTGTGGGTTTAGGCCCACGGTACACTGTCTCATGGTGGTGGGAGGGTCGCAGCTCTTCGGGCAGCGACTCACATCGTTCTGGGGTGTAGGGTACACAGTACTCCAGTGTCTGTACCCCGGGCACTGGATAATGGGGCCCAGGGTGACTGTGCGACTCCTGTTGACGTGTCATCCTAAGGTCTCTCAGTGCTGTTACGAGCTCTGCCATAAGGTCATGTGATGGTGGCTGATAAACGTTGTCTGCTACTGGGGGTGGTGGCAGTGGCCAGTTGTCATCATCCGTAGGCAGAGTGTGACCACCAACTTGCACAGGTGGCGGAATTGGCATGGTTTGGTAAGCACCGCAATCCTGCTCTATGTTATGCTGCTGTTGGGAGGCTGGTGTAGGGAAAGGAGAAATGGCTGTCTGTCGCAGTGCTGGTAGGTCTGGAAGAGAAGTACTGGCATCAAGTCACCTGTGCATATTCATTACCTGTTGCTGCAGCCTTTGATTATCTTCCCTCAGCTTATAAAGAGCTTCAAGGACCTCAGGCGCTGTTTCTGGGGCATGCCTCGATTGGGCAGAGGCAGGCGTACTCTGAAAGAGGGGTTCTGTATACTCAAACTGGCGTGGATAGGCAGCTTCCGCTCCCCGCATGACACTCCCGTCCTCATGCAGCAGTGGTGGTGTGAGAGGCGTCATCCTGGCGTGTCTCTCTGGGAATCTCACCATACTTTCGTAGGGCCGCTGTTGCTCTGACAGGTTAGCCGATTGATGAGGCAAACGAGAGAGCGGCTGCAATGCTTGGAGGGGGATGTCATAGTCTTCCATCCAGGCTGGTCGCCGGGTCTCTCGGCGGGGTCGGGCATCTACTGGGTGTGTATACTGATCCGAGAACATCTCTAAACAATCCCACGGTGACTACACAGCTCCGGCTCGAAGGACCAAATGTTTTGGTGATGGGAAAGGACTGTATAATTTGACTGGTCTTTAAAAGGTTGTGACCACCAAGGGGCATCGATTAGAATGCAGACAAGATGTTCCGTTGAGGTGTTTTATTAAAATAAAAGGTTTAAATGTGTGTGGTTTGGTAGTTGCAAGCACACAATACTTGGAACTCGTTACTAAGTACAGCAACACTATCTTAGATTATCTATATAAAAATAAATATAAATATAAACCGCACAGTCTTTCGACGCCAGCGCTATCTTCCAAACGTTTCCGAAACTGAAACTGTCTGCTCCCGCGAACCGCATAGCGCAGTGACGCTCCTGATTGGCTGATTCTCAAGCAGCCAGTTTTATCTGCCTGAAAAAGGTCGTCCTTCGTCACAGTTAGTGCTACCCGCCTTTAAACAAAAAAGAAAAGAAAAAGAGGAATAAATTATTGTGGATAATTACACATTTATAAGTTATTGAATTAGTTTTTTTTTAAAATAGTATAATTACATCATTGTATTATATGTATTATTTGTATGTTGCTTTTGATAAAAATAAAACAAATTTTTGATCAGGCATTACCACTCCTGTATCTGCTCTCCAGGTAGAGATGGGTGAAATGCCATTACAAATCAGACGGAAACAGTTAATGATGAACTATTGGGTAAATCTTCAAGATCATACAGAAGAACATCATCCAACAGTAAAGGTACTATACCCGTGTTGGGAAAAAGAAAAATCAAAACAGAGGTGTTTTGCTTGGGAAGGGGAAAAGCAAGCTAGGATAATGGAATTGAGTCAAAGAGGTTATATCCCTACGATTTCACTACCAATAACTCCACCTTGGTTATTACCTGCTGTATCTCTGGACTTTTATATACTGATAGTGGCAGGGACGGATTATGGGTTGTGTGGGCCCCTGGGCAAAACATTCGCGATGGCCCCCCCCCCCCCCTCCCTCTCCCCCTCCCTATGACATGTATAAATCTGACGATGCGGTCAAAATAATATGTGCAGTGAATTTCTTGCCAACTAGAGCCACGGCGGGCAAATGATAAATGAAACCTTTTGTCCTACCTTAAAAATTCGTAGCTACAGTTAATGTTGTCGTTAGCTGTGTGCAGAGGTGGGTAGTAACGAATTACATTTACTTCGTTACATGTACTTGAGTAGATTTTTGGGGTAACTAGTAACGTTACTTTTAGAGTATATTTAAAGATAGGTACTTTTACTCTTACTCAAGTATATTGATAGTGAAACTTCGCTACATTTGATGGCGTCCCTCCGTTACTGTCCTCAGAAACGTGTCGTTGGAATCTTCATTTCATGTCTGATGAAACTGCGTTAATGCTGCTTTGTATTCAGCTGTTACTATGGAAACCGTAATATTTCAGCGCTCCTAAAGCGCCCCCTCGTGACCGAGAATTAATTTTTCATTTCCAATACATTTTTTGAGCTGTTTATGGTCAAATGATTGCAATTATCGACCCATGTTTTTATGCAGCAAACACAGAGTTGTAAATGTAAAAAGTTAAGGTGCCTTCTAAAAATCTGAACAAGTACAGTAATATTTTAAATAAATATAATAAATTATATACTCAATTTATCCCTTTTAATGTTATAAAGGATGAAATGCCATAGTGTAACATATTTTGTTTTTGTGTGAAACTGTATCTGAATTTTAAATCATGCCATTTTATGGCTTAATATTCCACTTCACATTGTCCAATCCCATTACTGTTTATTTTACTTGTGCAGATCTTAGAAAGGGGTATGAATTGCTTTAAATTAATATAAAAAAAATGTACAGATACACTAAATGAAATAAATATAATGAAATAAAATTACTTCCTTGATATTTGTTTACATTTGTGTATTACATTTTTTTTAAATTAGACTCCTATCTGATTTTCACACCTTACTTCAGCCTATGTTTTCAAGGAGAGGTGTGTGGAAGCTTTCCAAACAGTTTGAAATTCAGGGTTTTCACTTCATATCAATCAGATCAGAAGTAACTAGTAACTAGCTACTTGAGTACTTTTTCCATCGGATACTTTTTTACTCTTACTCGAGTACAGATTTTGGGTACTCTACCCACCTCTGGCTGTGTGATCCTTTTGTCTTCTTGCCGGCTCATGGAAGTCTTTATCAGTTTAAATTTGCGATTGTAGATCTAATTTTATTACATTAATTTTCGTTCTTTTACTTTATGCCATATAGATTTAGGAGGGCAAGCATACTATAAAACAGATTGAGAAAAAAAAAAAAAAAAAAAACATGTTGCGCCACGACAAGAAAAACATATCCATGATTTCAATTTGGGAATGCCCACTAGAAATGTCTACCGCACACCCATATAATTCTTTTCTTTTTTCATTTAAATTGCTTAATTTTCTGTCAAATCCGTGTGCATTTGCTATTTCTGACCAATTGGGCTTAAATTAACAATACCCTTTTTTAAAAGCATGGCTTTTCTTCCCTTAATAACCGTTGGCATGGGTAAACAAAATAAACTAAGCAATATGATCTAGGTTATTTTGCTGATAAAATCGGCAATGTATTTGGTACAATAACGTGGATTAAAATTGCATTAAAACAATGTATTGTATGCAGAAATTCCTAGAGTAGAATAACACCCTAGAATCTTTGATCCGAATATTAGCAACATTCCATAACCTGTGCGAAGCAGCCATAGATTGTGTATTGGCAGCAGCCGGTGGGCTGGGCTCTACACTGGCAGCCAGCATGTGTCACGTTCTTAAGGGGGAGGGAGGGAGATTTTGATACATTTGGAAAATAATTGCCAAGAACCAGTTGTGCTTTTTATGCAGCTAAAGGGAGAAATAACATTTAATTTTACTGTTCCTACTCCAAGTCACCATTTTGTATAATATGGATAACATTTAGGTCTAATTATAGATATTTTGTGAAAAAGTAAAAAAAAACAAAAAAAAAAAACAATGCAAATGTTAAACTACCTGTCACTACTCTTCCTTCTTGCAAAGTCATCCACTAAACACTGTTATTAACACCAACTTTCTCAAATTAATTCAAATATTTATTATTTGGAGTGTCATTATTGATGTCACGTACATTCACATCAGAAGAGACCAGAGCGACAAAAGTCATTATTTCTCTATGGAGAGTCGGCGAATTGGCCGAACAAAGCAAATTCACTGGCAGCGAAGCGAATTGGGTGACCAGAGCAAAAAAGAGAAGTTAAAAGTCAGTTAACCTTATGTAATGAGTTATGACGTGGTTCGGTGAAAACCAATTCTAATATATAGATTTACCAACGCCCCACGGTAACAGGCTAAATCAAACATTCCAATGAGCGAACAAAGTGAATAAAGCAAATTCAACAACGAAGCTTCTTTAACGACCTTGGCGACGTGTTCGCTTTGGTCTCTCCTGGTGTGAACGTACAGTGAGAGCCATGTTGGGGCACGGTTAGTGATCATACTACATGTGTACCGTGTCCAGCTGAACCATGCCAGAATCCACCTGTGTACCATATCCCCGTACACAACCGAGTGATCAGGGGTGTAGTGGTAAAATAAGAGGTGGGTGAACTACGAATTCTGTGATCACATTTTGTGCATAAACTATACTATGATGTGCATTTAGATCAATTGAGAAGTGGGTAAACTCTAATTCTGAAATTTCAGAGGTGGGTAAACCATGTTTACTTGCATTTAGCCTCCACTACAGCCCTGGGAGTGATTAAACTGGTCAAACTCTTACACTGGTCTGGGGGCCACTCAGAGGGCAGGTTAACCGCCTCCATCCCACCATGCTACCGCTCCCTAGTCAGAGGGCCTTCTGTAAGGCCCCCTCCCCTCCCGCCAGAAACCAGGAGCCCCATGGTAGGGGCCCTTGTAATCAGATGGCCCTCTAAAGGTACACTACACCCTCCTCCCTAGGGCCTCCTAGTAGGGCCCTCATAATCAGATGGCCCTCTAAAAGCCCCCAAAACCCCATCCTCCCTAGGACCCCCTTGTAGCCAGAAGCCAGGACCATAATAGGAGGGCCTAAGAGGGCCTTCTAAAAGTAGGCTACCATGCACCCATTTCCCTATAAAGTTTCTATAGCAGGGCTGGGGGCCCCCTGAAAGCACCGACCCCCCACAACCACCACAATTCAAGGGCCCTTGGCAGCCAAACGCCCTCCCTATAGGGTCAGGGCAGGGGCCCTTGTAAGCAGAGGTTTAAAGAATGTAGGCCCTCTAAAATAGACAAACGAAAATACATTGTTGATAAGCATTGCAAATTGTTTTGGGCTAGGGGCCCCGCGGGCCCCCTGCACCCCAAGGGCCCCTGGGCAGCGGCCCCGCTGGCCCGGTCCGTAATCCGTCCCTGGATAGTGGATAGGTTTAAAGATTCTGGTAATATTGTAGATGTGATTGAGGATAGGCTACAAACGATATACCAAGCATTTGTACCCGTATTCACTGATGGATCTAAAAATCCTAAGTCGGGTAGAACAGGTTTCGCTTTCAGTATCCCATCCTTAAACTTCTCTGTCTCAAAGAGAACATCAGATCATTTGTCTGTTTTTACAGTTGAATTGCTAGCAATTACAAAAGCATTACATTGGGTAGAGGAAACACAAATTAAAAAAGATTGTTCTTTGTTCAGATTCATGTTCGGCATTAAAATCACTGCAAGCATTCACGGCTCATAGTAGGCAGGATATTATGAATGAACTATATGAAAGTCTATACAGACTTAAGAAAAGGAACATTATAGTAATATTTATGTGGATTCCAGCTCATAGAGGAATAAAGAGTAATGAAAGGGTGATTGAATTAGCAAAGCACGCATTAGAAAGTGAAGAAATCATGAATATATCACTAAGTAAATCAGAAGCTAAAGCTATAATTTCAGCTTATACTGTCACAGAATGGCAACAAATGTGGGATACAGGAAACACGGGACGTCATCTTTAAAGAATTCAACAAACAGTTGGAACAGTAAGGAAATCACGAAGAAGTACTAAAGAGGAAAATATACTTTCAAGAATTAGAGTTGGTCATACTATGTTGAATAATACTTTAAGAATAATAAATAATCACCCAACAGGACTATGTGATTGCTGTGGTGTAGCAGAGACAGTGGATCATGTCATTTGTGCATGTCAAAGCTATTTTAATGAAAGAGAAATCATGAAGGAGGAATTGAGGAAGGTAGGAGTGGATGAAATTAAGATTGAAAGAATAATTGACGATGGGGTTGACAGTTTATTTGGTTACCTAAAAAGAACGGGATTAATAAAGAGTATGTAAAGTTTTTTTTTTTGTTGTTGTTGTTGTTGTTTTTTTTGTGATGGATGAAGGGGATCTATACTCTGGTTCACACTCCAACACAGTAGGTGGCGATAATGCACCGTAATGTTAGTGCAAAATTAAACATAAAGAAGAAGGTCAGGCATTACAACCGGGATCCTAAAGGCCATCCTAAAGGGGACTCGATTTCAGGGCGGACACAATTTCTACGTTGTTGTTTTTTTTATCACACTGTAGCCTACAACAATAATATTGTTTTTGTTTAATAGTAAGGGCTAGGGTTGGGGTAGGTGTAGACGTTAATAAAACACAATCTAATAGGTTGAAAAATTTAATTTCATTGTTAGTTTCCGGTCGGAGCCTGGCAGACTTACTTTGCTTTCGGTTTAGAGTTTTTACAATTCTTAAGGGAAACCATGGAGTAATGGGAGCTGCGTTCAAAAGTAGAGAGGTTTTTTTATTATTATTATTTTATTTGCTTTTTTGTAAAGACGAAAACCGGTGAAAATGAGCTTTCACGTTCTGTGGACGTTGGTGAATATGTTGGCAGTGCTTGGTAAGACATGTGTTTACGATCTCTTTTCCGTGTCAAACTACTAAACAATGAATGAGAGCTTTTAATGAATCTTGGTGAATATATAAACAAAATGTTAAGGGTCACAATATGTTCGCGGTTTTAACATGACAGCGTTTAATTTCAAAGTCTGTTTTCTGTCTCTGTCAATGTTTATGTTTGTTAGCACGATTCTGTAAAAGCACGATTTTGACTGCTATCAAAATGGCAGGTTGAGGGGGGCTTTGCTTACCAAGATCTTTTAACCAGACCTGGCGTCAACTTTGCTAAGTGACGTTCCTTGTTGGGACAGTTTTAAAATTGCTTTATTTTTCCCGTAACATATTTTGTTATGTTAAAGGGACAAGTCTTAAAAGGGAATTTTTATGTACTACTGGTTTAATCTGATTCAGTTTTTCTTTGCCTTTATCAAACAAATGTTATTAATATATAAAATAAATAAATAAAAAGCACAGTCAGTAAAACAGTTAGAACCTATAGTATAAATAAGTACATCAGAAAGAAGATTAGAAATGGAACCATAATCAGGTATAAAATATATTGTATAGATTAGGGTAAGTGTACCCTTTAAGTCCACCAGCTAAGTTTAGGTGTTTTTCATAGATATAGTCTATAAGAAAAAAAAAATATTTGTTAAAATGTGAAATGTATCTCTTATTTGAATGTAACATGTATTAATTAGTTGATGCACATTTTAGAATATAAAATGTAAATATTTTATGAATAAATTCAGAAGTCTGGCATGGACTTCAGCACCATTTATGCCAGCATGTGTTCCAAATAAGCCCACACAAAAATATTAACATTATTGATTTTAAAGAATTAAATCATCAATATATTTATTCAGTAAGAGTGACGTATTGAAAAAAAAAAAGTATATTTCTTCATTAAACTATTTTTTTCTGTCCACTCCAAACTGTTTTTCTAGTATGGACAAGTTTTCATTTATTTTTTTATTTTTTTTACTGTTCCCTTGTGGTAAAGGCTACATGCCTCAATACTTTTTGGACAGATGTTTTTAATTTTTTTCTTCTTCTTTTTTTTTTTTTTTTAAATCATTTTCTTGCTGAAAACAAATGATACACATTAGCATATATTATATAACGATGCT
>NC_133367.1:12966177-12988402 GCF_049309525.1 Garra rufa | reverse complement strand
TTTCTTAATTCAAGCATTAACCATTATTTTTAAAAACTATTTTGACTTAACAAAATACAAAGTACTATCAAAGCCAATATTCTGCATTTTATATTTAGTTTACATATTTAATACATATATATTAGTATGTATGTATGTATGTATGTATGTATATATATATATATATATATATATATATTAAATTACTGAATATGTATATAGTTTATATTTGTATTTATTTATTGAATTACTGAGTAAAGTTTTGTTTCTTATTTCAAGCATAAACAATAATTATTAAAAAAAGTATTTTTGTTTTTTTAACCCAATACAAAGTACCATTAAAGCCAATGTTGTCCATTTTGATATTAAGTTTTTTATATTTATTAAATATATATTAGTTTCTATATTTACAAAATTATTGTTGAATATGGATATAATTTATATATTTACTGAATTACTGAAGTTTATTTAAACGTTTTTGTTTTTGTTTTTTTATTTCAAGCATAAACAATATTTGTTTTAACTATTTTTGATACCCAATACGAAGTACTATCAAAGCCAATATTGTCCATTTTGATATTTAGCTTATTTATTAAGTAGATATTAGTATATATAATATATATAATTATTGAATTACTGAATATGTATATAGTTCATATGTTTATATATATTTTTTTAATTACTGAATAAAGTTTATATAAATATTTTGTTTCTTCATTGAAGCATTAACAATAATATCTATTTTTTTTTACCCATTACAAAGTAGTATCAAAGCCAATATTGTTCATTTTGATATTTTGTTTATTTATTTAAATATTTAAATATATATTAGAATATATCTTTATACATTTATTGAATTACTGAATATGCGTATAGTTAATATATTTATGAAATTACTGAATATGTTTTTAGTTTACATTTTATATATTTATTAAATTACTGAATAAAGTTCATTTAAACTTTGTTTCTTATTTCAAGCATAAACAAGAATTATTAAAAAGTATTTTTAACCCAAAACAAATAACCATTAAAGCCAATATTATCTATTTTAATATTTAGTTCATATATTACTAAATATATATATTTAGTATTTATTGAATGACTGAATATGTATATAGTTTATTTCTTACTAAAGGCATAAACTATTTATTTCTTTATCTACTTCCTTGCTTACCCCAGCTCATTACAAAGCCATATCATCAAAGCCAAAAAGTGATAACAAAATGGAATTGAAGATTGTGAAATTTTAAAAAAATGGAAATTATGATGACTTCTGAAGATTTCAACATGAGTAATAACCATAACTTGATCATTTCAAATGACATTTACATAAAAGCCTTAACTGATAACTGAACACTGATGTTTTGTATAACATCATTTGTATAACATCTTTTAATAGTAATAATTTGCATTGATTTCAAGGTCAACAAATGGTTACTGTAAATGAAACACTCTGGATTCATATTTTTAAAAATAACAGCATCAGTACTGAAATACTCCAAGACTGATCCTCCCATCCTGAATTCAAGATAAATTTGTTGTCTTTTCTTAAACAAATGAAGCAAATCTGTTATTTAAAGATTATTCTGTTATTTAATTCATTTTCCCTGTAAAACCAGACAAATGCTGCGGAAAAGAGTAGCTAATGTGTATATCTATTGATTTGGATCACATTTTGCGGTGGTTCTGGTTTGAAGTCTAAAGCATGGAGACATTGTCCATGAGGGCGATACTCGATCTCCTGCGGGATTTGAAATAAACTCACCAAAATTAGTTTAAGCTGTCTCTGGCTCAGAGTTTAATTCAATCTATGGTGACAAGATTTGCATAGCCAGTCGTGGATGATCTTTCTGCTCCTCTCTCAGCTGCGCTCGGCTCTCTCGTTGTGCCAAAACAGCTGCGTAATAAAGTCAATATCTCTGCATTTCCAAATTTCTCATGAGAGGCAAGAGTCAAGTTGCTTCCACATCAAAAGTAGAGAGGAGCAGCTGCTCCATTTTTTATGGGCTTATGATACCGTGCGATTTTTCAGTCAGTGGCCAGCAGTGGCGGTGGATTATGGGCCGTTTATGAGGTGATGACATTCACACCGAAGCCTTGTTCAAACTGACCTAGATTTTATAGCTGGAGGTTGGGAAATGTCTGTATTATTGGTGGCTAATATGTTGTTGCTGCCACTGGATGACTTAATGTTGGGCATAGCTTTTGTACAATATGATTTGGTACAACCTTACTGACGTTGCCGTGAGGGTTCATATGAAAATTTGCTATGCAACACCGATCAGAGGCTCATCGAAACCGAAAGTACCAGCTCATCGAAAGTACCAGCAGTACTTTTTTTTTTTTAGAGCTGAAAATCAGCGGTGGAGAACCTCGATGTTCTGCCCTGCAAGGCTTTCAGTTTGTTTTTAAAGTTTGGTCTGTGATGAATGTCTATATTGTGTGGTATATTGTATATCAAATCAGCTAAGGCTCATTCGGTTCAGAAAAGAAAGTCAGAGGGAAAAAAAATGCATAATGCCTCTGTAGGGTAAAGCACTGGATGTCAAAGGGCAGCTCTGCGGTTCGGCTATGCTTACGTTGCTGTAAAAATGGAGTGATCACCATAGAAACTGAATTGGCAGATGGGTCGAGTGAAAATATTTGTTCGAAGTGTTGTCATTCAGCTACCGATGTTGAAACAGCTTTGTGTCAGCTCTACCGAAATATTAAATAACAGCTGACTGGGTTGGAATGGATTGCTAAGCACTTCTTTTAGAAATATTTATTCAAAGCAAACTTAAAAGGATAGCTCACCCAAAATCTAAATTCTGTTATCATTTACTCACCCTCATTCCAAAACCTATATGACTGAGTTTCTTCTGAGAAACACAAAAAAATTATTCTGAAGAATGTTTAGTTTTGGGTCATATAATGACAGTCAATGGGGTCCAAAAAATACTGGACGTCTCTGAATTTAATCATATGGACATATCTTTAAAACAGAAGAAATTCAAACAAGTTTAGAATGACTTGAATTGAGATTTTTAGGTGAACTCTTGACATTCTTCATGACCAAATATGCACAAAAATATTATTAATTGTTTCTACCAAAATATTAAATAACATTTGAAGGGGCTGAAATAGGATTACTAAGGACTTATAAGACTTTCTTTCTTTCTTTCTGAGGAACACAAAATAAGTTATTCTGAAAAATGTTTCAGTGGTTTTGGCTCATATAATGCTAGTTGATAGGGTCCAAAATGACACTGAAACCCTTTGACTTTATTCGTATTGATTTTTTAAAATCTTATTTTCAAATATATAATATAATACAGCTGAAGTCAAAGGTTTATATATGCCTTGCAGAATCTGCAAAATGTTGATTATTTAATGTTGATTATTTAAACCGCCCACTTTTCTTCAGAAAAATCCTTCAGGTCCCACAAATTCTTTGGTTTTTAAGCATTTTTGTGTATTTGAACCCTTTCCAACAATGACTGTATGATTTTAAGATCATCTTTTCATACTGAAGACAACTGAGGGACTCATATGCAACTGTTAAAGAAGGTCAAACACTCTCTGATGCTTCATAAGGAAACATGATGCATTTTTTTAATTTGAAGATCAGGGTAAATGTAACTTATTTTGTCTTCTGAAAAACATGCAAGTATCTTTTGTAGCTTCTGAAGGGCAGTACTAAATGAAAGAAAATATGATAGTTAGGGAAAATAAGAAAAATTTACACATCTCCATTCTGTTCAAAAGTTCACACCCCTGGCTCTTAAAATATTATTTTTCCTTCTGGAGCATCAGTGAGTGTTTGAACCTTTAAACCTGTAATAGTCGCATATGAGTCCTTCATTTGACCTCATTGTGAAAAGATAATTTCTCAAAATAATACAGTCATTGTTGGAAAGGGTTCAAATACACAAAAATGCTGAAAATTAGAATTAAAAAGATGTGTGAGACCTGATGGGTTTTTCTGAAGAACAGGTGGCAGTTTAACTGTTCAGGACAAAGAAAGGACCCATAAACAACTATCACTAAAAAAAAAAAAAAAAAAAAAAAAAAACAGCTGTAGATAATTCAGACAACAACACAGTATTAAGAATCAAGTTTATGTAAACTTTTGAACAGGGTCATTATTATAAATTCATCTATGATTTTTTTTTTTTTTTTTTTTTTTGCAGACTATATGTAAACATCTATTATGTGAAATATCTTAGGTCAGTACTAAATAAAAAAATAACATCCATTTTGTATGATCCCTCCTATTTTTGCAGATTCTGCAAGGTGTATGTAAACTTTTGACTTCGACTGTATATGAGCTGAATCACAGCCAAGCCGATATACAGCGATATTGCACTTACGAGTGTGATATTGTGTTTATACAACAGTTAGACGGCATAAGTGTGTGAATACATTTTTAAAAAAAAACACGGAGTGTCTTTAAAAACCTCTTTTTTGTGCAGAACTACTTCCGCCATTCAAATCTCCAATCAATTCAGTCACAAGTTCTAAGGCAGTGCTCTGATATACAGCATTAAATTTACATAAGAGATGAAATTTTGCCCTCAGCCAAAACTATTTGCTCTGGAACAAATAATAGATTAATAAAACCAAAGACTGCACATTAGATTTACCCAAAATTAATTATATCTCACGTTTAACCCCTATAGAGACATCAGAGCCAGTGGCAAATTCCAGAAGATCTGGCTCTCTGCGGGTTCATGAGCACTGAACGGCCCTGGAACTCACATCTCCAAAAATGTCGAAGCGAATTTTCAAATAGACATTATCTTTATTAACAAATTGCATATTTGAAGACTAAACAAGTACATTCTCGCCTAAGAAAGTTTTAAAACTACATTTCGTGATACAAAAACAGTATTACTTATCAAATTATAATGGATTTAAGCATCCGCCATGACAACCGCTGTGAAGAACAAACTGTGAAACTGTTGGAGTTCCAATATCACTAGAATATTGCACTCTAATCAGCCAATCAGATTGGAAGACCAGAAATATCTGTTGTGTACAAATTATGTATATCTTACAAATTACATAAAAATACACTACCAGTTAAAAGTTTGGACACACTTCCCCATCAAAGGGGAATAGGCAAGTGTGTTCAAACTTTTGACTGGTAGTGTATATTTTCGCAAATATTTTGCAGACATTGTTTCATCATGCATCTGCTAGGAACAAACTATTTCGCATTTGTCAAGCCATTCTTGTAGAGGCCTGTGATAAATTAAGTGAAATAGTGAATAAAACTTGTGAGAACATTTGTTGATTGTGAGGTCACATCTTCAACCATGCCAATACTGCGGTGGCTGAAATTATATCAGCATTCTGAACTCTAACCTCAAGGCTTTACAGTTAATTTACAGTTAAACTGTGTAAATTAGATGAACAACAGGCTTATTACGATGCTGCTGGATCTACAGGGCCTTTGGTTCATATAACCGTTTGGTACAGCTGGTATTGGAGCATGAAATCAACCTTGGAAGAGCTCCATTTTGCTGAATGATGGGACAGAACTACATCCATGGAAGCACATAATAGGAACATGACATCTTATTACTCAAAATGACTACACAAACATTTATGTACACATTTAATGACACCAAATTTCCTTGACAAAAGAGATGGATGTGTCTGTGACAAAAAGCAAACAAACGTGGGCTGGATTGCCACGAACTTGCTGATGGAGGAGATGATTGAGCTGAACTACAGCCAGCTTGCTGAGATTGGATCATGTAGGGTTTTTTTTTTTTTTTTTTTTTTTTTTTTGTTGGTGGAGGCCATATCTGGTTGGAATGCTCAACAAAAGTGTCACCCGGTCCTGTCAAGACTTCGTTCCCAGTGCAGCGTTCGCTTCCTTGATATTTGTCGAAAGCCTTTTCCTCCGATACTGGACAATGTCACTCGTCAATGCTTGTCAGCAAACATAGGCATTTTTCTCATGAGAAACCAAATTATAAATGGAGCTTGTTGTTTCTTTCACTTGTATACAGCATCTATAAGAAGAACTCCATGTACGGTACATGAAAGGCCTTCTGGACATCCAAAGACAGATTTGATAAATGGGCTAAAGCTAAACAGGATACTGATATTCCACCCACAGTACAAGCTAAACCTTTCTATTTAGCCCGATATAAATCATGCTTTCCACTCATGGTTTGCATTTTATTACAATAGCGACCTCACTTTCCCTCAGGCACAGTGTATGACAGGTATTGTGCTAAATAAATGGCTGTGATTCATCTAAAATGGAAACACTATGGCCAGTGAGGGCTAAGTGCAGTAAATCAAGGTGGAACTCAATGGAAAGCAAGATATGAGAGCGTATATGTAACTGCGTTATGTTTTATAAACTCTATTTGTTTTTATAGGTGTGGTCAGAGGGGCTATTTATAGTATGTTTTCATTTTTAGTATGAACATAACAGTGAGAACATTATGAATGCATGTAACCATGCTGAACTGGAAAAACAAGGTTTTGTAGATTTCAAATCATGCTATGAAATTTAATTTGATACTTTGTAAGTGACTTCAAAATGAAAAGGAAATACTTGTAGGATTCGAAGGCCTTGTTCAGACAGGCAGGGGGAAAAAAATGTTTCTATATCCTGTTCAGATCTGTGTCTTTTTTTTTTTTCTAATTATTCGGAACAGGGGAAAAAACTGGTTAAATGTGAATTTTCGCAAGATCATTCATTCATTTTATCATTCACTGACCAACAGATTGTTTCATCACATTCCCACCAGTCATTTGTCTAGCATATTAGCCTAAATTTCGCCTGAAATCAAATAAAGATTTCTGTCATAACATTAGTTAATGAACATTTGGTAACAGTTTACAACAAGGCTCCATTTGTTTAACATTAACAATGAAAAATACTTCTAAAGCATTCATTATTCTTGTTAATTTCAACATTTACTAGGACATTAAAACCATGCATCTGTTAAAATTGTTTAATGGACCTCAGCTAACGTGAACTAACAATGAACAGTTGTTATTCTGAAGAATGTTTCATTGGTTTTGGTTGATATAATGCAAGTCAATGGGGTCCAAAATGGATCGTATGGACATATCTTTTAAAATCTTCTGAAATATATAATATAATATAATATAATATAAATTACAAGATTTTTAGGTGAACTGACAATAAACAGTTTATTAACTATCGTTAAAAAAAAAGAATAAATACTGTAACAAAGATATTGCTTGTCATTGTTAGTAAGTTAATATATTAATTAACTAATAGGACCTTATTGTGAAGTGTGATCCATTTAGAATATAGTAATTTAAAATGTAATAATAAATGAAACACTAGAATTAAAATTAACTGTAAAGATTTTTCATTTAGTCAGTACATCAAAACAAGTGTATTTCTTCAAAGCATGACAAAAGATTATTAAACAATGATTTGAAAAGTACTTTAAGGTAAAACGTTTAATTGGACATTGTAAAACAGAGCACTTTTAAAGGGCTAGTTCACCCAAAAATGAAAATTCTGTCAATGACTATTCATGTTGTTCCAAACCCGTAAGTCCTTAGTTTATCTTCGGAACACAAATTAAGATATTTTTGATGAAATCCGAGAGCTATCTGACCCTGCACAGACAGCAACACAAATAGCACGTTCAAGACCCAGAAAGGTGGTAAGGACATTGTTAAAATAGTCCATGTGACAGTGGTTCAACCGTAATGTCACGAAGCTACGAGAATACTTTTTGTGCACAAAGAAAAAATAATAATGACTTTATTTAACAATTCTTCTCTTCTGCCATTCAAAAGAGTACCAAGATGGTTGAATAACTGATGTAACATGGACTATTTTATTGATGTCCTTACTACCTTTCCGGGTCTTGAACATGTCAGTTGCATTGCTGTCTATGCAGGGTCAGAAGGCTCTCGGAATTCATCAAAAATATCTTAATTTGTGTTCCGAAGATGAACAAAGGTCTTATGGGTTTGAATCAACATGTGGATGAGTAATTAATGACAGAATTTTCATTTTTGGGTGAACTATCCCTTTAAGTGTACTTAAGTGTTTTAAGAAACAGTAAAGCACTGTACACCTAAGTGGCCTCTTTCTCATTAATATTAATATTTCAATAATAAGTAAACAAGTGCACATTCAATACAAATAGGCAGACTTGTTTTTATGGCACTGCAAAAAATGCGTTTCTTACTTAGATTTTTTGTCTTGTTTCCAGCCAAAATATCTAAAAATTCTTAAATCAAGAAGGATTTTCTAGACAAATAAAAAATATTTTCTTGTTTTCAGGAAAAACAAGTCAAAATTAAGTGAGTTTTTGCTTAGAACAAGCAAAATAATCTGCCAATGGGGTAAGCAAAAAAAATCTTACTTCGAACAGAAAACAAGACCCCACAGGCAGATTATTTTGCTTGTTTCAAGCAAAAACGCACTTAATTTTGACTTCTTTTTTTTCTGAAAACAAGAACATTTTTTTTACTTGTCTATAAAATCCTTCTTGATTTAAATTTTTTTAGATATTTTAGCTGGAAACAGGTAAGAATCTAAGTAAGAAAAGCATTTTTTTGCAGTGAGGTAGTGCCATTTTACAACGAGATTTTCTAAAATGGAAAACTGGCAGAAAGATGATCAATTTGACGATGATGTGGCTGAAGAACATTACGTTTTAATCAAGTATGCAATGGAAATGAAATTCCAGCTAAGACTCTGCAGCATTCTTTTCATTGTCCTCACGTGGATATGAATGGCGGCAGACAAGTAGAAGCTGCACATTCTGTCAGAGCATCAGAAACCAAAGGGTAAAAATACCCCTCGTTCCTATGATTCTTTAAGATGTAATCACAAATGAATCCATAACAGCGGCAGGGAACTGAATGTGATGAATGATTGGGGTGCCACCATGAAACAGTTCCGATAAGTGGATGCAGCCAGCGGGATATAATAATAGTGTGGATATGAATATTGAAATGGAAAAACGTGCAGTTATGTCATGACATACATTCGATGATTAATTGGAATAATTACACTGTGAATAGTACACCCCCAATTTGAAATTATAACATAACAGACCTCTTTGACCCCCACGGTGTCAGGTAACTCCCACAGCTCTCTGTTTTAATGAATAGCTTTGTAAGAAAAACAGCAGTGGAAGCATGACAGGAGGGAACGGCTCGAGCTGAGGTAGCGAGATCACAAAACGAAGAAACTCAAAACGGGTTCCAGGTGGCCTTTCTGGGCATGGCAGCAAGGCCAGATGTGATTAAAATATTTTCAGGTCATCAATCATTGAAGTTGACCATGTTTTACATCTGACATTTCACTGGACCGCTTTCCCAAATAAAGTGGTGTCCAATATAGTGGCCAACATAACCATCTACCTTTACTCAGAAAAAGACATTTTAAACTAAATACACAGTATTTGAAAAGATGGGAAAATATCCCAATTTTTCATACTTAACAGCCTCTCGCAGACTAACCTGAAGGCACCGGCCAAACTCGAAACAGAAGCAAGCCTGCGCTGCCATTGACCTCCGCTGCTAGGGGTGAAGTGGGCTTCCGGCTGATGAAGCTAACGGCAGCCAAGGACAGGGCTATGTATTGTTTAATATGGCAAGATGGACAATGAATCATGGAGATTATTCCATTTTGGATCGTGCAATGGAAAAATCAGCCTTGGCTGAATGACGATGCAAATGTCAATCAAAGCAAACGGTGTTGGTCAAGGTTAGAAAACAATAGTGCATAGATAGTGCAAATAGTGCAAACATAGTCTGATTTCCAAATTGAAATATATTTTTTTAAACAACAAAATACATGAAATCTAGATAAATAAATAATAGTTAATGTCCCAGTCACATTTTTTGCTTAAGGGGAGACACTGCAGGCAAAAACTGTTCGTTTAATGCACCTGTCAAATTTGAGATTTTGGGCTTTTTGGTTTTTCATAAATGTTTTTTCAGACTAGAAACATCCAAAAGACAGCGTTAAGTGTTTCTTTTATAGCACTTTATCTATTTGTGTCAATAGATTTCAATTACAATACACATTTTTAAAGACTGTTTTCTTTAAAATTAGTTTTTTCTCCTATACTGAGCCATAAATCTCCACTTCAATAGCACTTACGTACACCAAACTTTACATTTTTATTCTTGTCTGTATCCTGAAGGTTTTTACAGAGGGATTGTTCATATATAATTTGCTTGATTTTATACATTTTATTCCCCCAAAATCTATAAAAATATATTGTTTTCTGCCTGTTTCTAAGTATTTTCTGAATTATGGCGTGACAAAATTAGATACCAAAAATTCCTTCTGTAAAAACATTTTTCAAAAAGTGTATTTTGAAATTCATTTCATCCAGTATCTAGATTTTTGTGCTAGAAATGTATGCAAATTAGCGGATATTTCATTAAACAACGCCTCATTTGCATATTAAAACCTAACATTTTAGAAAACTTGTAATACAAAAAATGTTTGCAATTATCAATGTAATCAATCAACTAAGTAAGGTGATAACTATTCGGTTTTTTTTTTACCCTATTCACCTGCAGTGTCTTGCCTTAAATAAACATTACTTACACATCAGAAAAAGACAGAAAAAAAAAAACTATTTGACATTTTTATATTAACAACATAATCAATATTCTATTTATTATAGCCAAGTATAAATCTCATCAAGTTTTTAAGCATTTTACATTTATTCCAAAATAATAACTCAATTGTTTCAATGGTCATCAGCATTGTAAATCCTCTAAGTTTTTTTATATTTAGATTTTTTTTATGAATGCACAATTATAACACTATACTTTGTATTACATCACCTTTGCATCAAATTACAAAGAATGAATTAACGTTGTTTCTAATTCAGCGTCTATGGGATAGACGGTAAATTTGGCATTGTTCTCTCTTCTAACTGCCATTATCAGTCTCTCTCAATTTTTTCCCGTTTTTTTTTTTTTTTTTTTTCGTGAAAACACTGTCATAGAGTTTTTCTTTTGATATTGGAGCAAATGGGAATGCAAAAAATATATTTGTGGTACTCTCCCATTAACCCAACTATAATGACTTCCACTGCCGAGAAACCTGTAAATGTGAAAAAGGTCCATATACTGTTTATTATTTGTGAATTTATATTCAGCTATTCTTTTTTATAGTTTATTATTAACTATTTTTGAGTTTTTCTAATAATGAGTCACCAAAGCTTTGTTAATATTGGTCAGACACAGATTTCCTTTCAATTTTACTAAGCTGATTACTCACTAAAAACTCTTACAGATCATGTTTTCATGCCATTTTAAGTCTTATTTTAATATAACAAATTGGTTATATGTAAATGTGTGAGTTGTTTACGTTCTTTTTTAAATTAGTCCTCCCACGAAAGCCATATTATTGTTCATTCAGACTGATTCACGAACGCACATGAACAGAAGAGGCGGGATTTATCGCAACCAATCACAGCCAAACATAACCAGTCATATCCAATCAAATTGCAATATGACCCCACCAAACTCACCACACACTTTAGGGGTGTCTGTTAAAACTCAATGGGCTCAGGGGAGGCGAGAGAAACGCGGACTCCCGCTGTAACTTTACCTGCTGGTGTCACTGTTGAACAATATTTCTTTAGAAAATCTAGTGATTTATAGAGTTTTTAAATGTAATATTTTGAAATGCACGGTTTAATTTTTGTACTACAAAATGTTTTTTCTCATCCAATATTTTGAGGAGGCACTGGTTTTGTGGTCCAGGGTCACATATACTGTATAATTTACTTACCACAAAGTTTTAAATGATAGTGCATACTGGTTTCCACAAAAAATATTAAGCAGTAAAAACATTAGAAATACTAAGAAATGTTTCTTGAGCATAAAATAAGCATATTAGAAAGATTTCTGAAGTATCACGTGACACTGAAGACCATAGTAATGATGCTGAAAACTCAGTTTTGGGTCACAGGAACAAATTACATTCACAATACAATAACAAGATTTCTTATACTGTAATTCTTAAACTCAGAATGTTTAAATGTGTTTCCGGTCATCTTATATTCCATCACGCTGCCCCCCTGAGGATGGAGCGGTGGGCCGGGCACTCTCAGAACATTTCTCATTTTGTTTTTTCCTCTTCCCTCAGATAGCACATAAATGCTCGGTATTGTTTATGTGTTCCTGTGGAGACATGTACAGTAGCTGAGATAGGATCAGAATCTCAGGCATTTAAAGCGAAAGAAAATAGTGGAGAAGAAGAAGAGGTAGGGTTGTATGACGAGGTTAAGGAGAGGCCGCTATGACATGAGGGATGCTTAACTGAGAACATAACTGTCACTCGGCCAGACAGTTTTTATTAGAGAAACACAGTGGAGATTGACAGTGGAAAAAGACTGAGACATGTCGTGGACTGGTCTAAAATGTGCTTTGGTCATGTAAGGGATAATATGCACTGTACACTGCTGAATCCACAGATTCAACCATCAGTCAATTCTAATTAGCAAAATGTCTACCATCTGCTACAGATTAACCATAAATCTGAAGCCTCATGCACATATTTTTTATGAGGGGGCACTGGTTTGCACTTCTAACTCATTTGCTGCCCTAGGCAAGATGAGACATGACCAAAGGAAAAAAAAAAAAAAAACACTGAAAGGAGACACCAGGTTCAAATTCTGACATGATATAGTAACTTTTAAAAGTCTGGGGTCAGAAAGATTTTTTTTAATGCTGTTGTTGTCTCCTATGCTCATTAAGGCGGCATTTATTTGATCAAAAATAAACAAAAAACAGTAATATTCTGAAATATTATTTCAATTTAAAATAACTGTTTTCTATGTGGATATATTGTAAACTATAATTTATTTCTCTGATGCAAAGCTGAATTTGCAGCATCATTATTCCAGTCTTTAGTGTCACATGATCTTTCAGAAATCATTCTAATATGCTGATTTATCATCACTGTTGAAAACTCGCAATTCTGAGAACTAAACTCGCAATTCTAAAAACTATAGTCACAATTCTGAGAAATAAATGCACAATTCTAAAAAAATAAAGTTGCAATTCCGAGAAATAAAGTTGCAATTCTGAGAAATAAACTTGCAATTCTGAGAACTAAACTTGCAATTCTGAGAACTAAACTCGCAATTCTAAAAACTATAGTCACAATTCTGAGAAATAAACGCACAATTCTAAAAAAATAAAGTTGCAATTCTAAAAACTAAAGTTGAAATTCTGAGAACTAAACGTGAAATTCTAAACACTAAAGTCACAATTATGAGAAATAAACTCACAATTCTGAGAAATAAATGTGAAATTCTAAAAAAATAAAGTTGCAATTCTGAGAAATAAAACTCACAATCCTGAGACATGAACGCACAATTCTAAAAACTAAAGTCACAATTCTGAGAAATAAGCTCCCAATTCTGAGAACTAAACTTGCAATTCTAAAAACTAAAGTCGAAATTCTGAGAACTAAACTCGCAATTCTAAAAATAGTTGCAATTCTGAGAAATACACTCACAATTCTGAGAACTAAACTAGCAATTCTAAAAAAAATAAAGTTGCAATTCTGAGAAATAAACTCACAATTCTGAGAAATAAACTATAGCAATTCTAAAAACTAAAGTCACAATTCTGAGAAATAAACTCCTTATTCTGAAAACTAAACTTGCGATTCTAAAAATAGTCGCAATTCTAATCAATAAACTTGCAATTCTAAAAATAGTCGCAATTCTATAAACTAAAGTCACAATTCTGAGAAATATACTCACAATTCTGAGAACTAGACTCGCAATTCTAAAAACTAAAGTCGCAATTCTGAAAAAAATAAACTCAATTCTAAAAATAGTCGCAATTCTCAGAAATAAACTCGCAATTCTATAAACTAAAGTTACAATTCTGAGAAATAAACTCGCAATACTATAAACTAAAGTTACAATTCTGAAAACTAGACTCGCAATTCTAAAAACTAAAGTCGCAATTCTGAGAAATAAACTCGCAGTTTTAAAAACTAGAGTCACAATTCTGAGAAATAAACTAAATTCTATTGCTATTATATTATTTTAATTTAAAATAACTGTTTTCTATGTGAATATACTGTAAACTATAATTTATTCCTGTGATGCAAAGCTGAATTTTCAGCATCATTACTCCAGTCTTCAGTGTCACATGATCTTTCAGAAATCTTTCTAATATGCTGATTTATTATCACAGTTGAAAACAGTTGCACTTCCATATTTTTGTGGAAACTAGGGTTGTTTCCAAGATTCTTTGAGTAATAAAAAGCCTATATATAACAGCAAATTAGTGTGCAATAGCGTTTTAGATATAACTTCACTTTCAAAGGCAAATGTCTGTGTCCCTTTAGTTTAAATGGAAGGAATCTGCCATATCCAACATATTTTCAAGCTAAGAGACCATGGATTTTGGTAACTGGCGTGCGACAAGGGAAGGGGCAGTACTAGTCCATCCAAATAGTATCCGACAAGTTAATGCCTTTTACAAGCCAGTGACTGTCAGACCAAGATTTGCATTTAGACATGCAGCCAGTGTTTTTGGCAACGTTTCCATTCATACTGGCTTTATTGGTGTGCACAGCTTTGACCACTTAAATAAATGTAATATCAGACAGCTTTCGAATTTCCAAACGTGGCAAGTTTCGTAACCCTTAAAGGTGAAGAAAGAATTTTGTATTACAAATAAGTAAATAACTTTTTTCAAACATGGTTAGAAACATATAGACCCTAATCCTGGTTTACTTATTAAAAATTCTGTCATTATAATCCAAACAGTTGCTGATCTGCATTGACTTCCATAGTACTATGAAAGTCAATGGGGATCACCAACTGTTTTGGTTACCCAAAAATATCTTCTTTTGTGTTCAACAGAAGAAAGAACAACTTGAGGGTGAGGGTAATGACAAAATGTTCATTTCTAGGATAAACTATCCCTTTTAGCTGGGAGAAGAGAAAGTAAACATTCAAAAAATACTGATTTTTCTTTTTTATTTTTGTCTCCAGCTGTACTCTACAGGGGCAGGATGGTTGAAAGTCTCTAGGCATGGCTAAAAAGAAAAGGACGCTGAGGAAGAAGCAGGCAAAAGGACTGACCTACGTCACAGTTGGCTGGACTTCCCCAGCAGAGACCACAAGGGCCCAGGAAAACATCCACGAAGCCATCAGGGGAACCAGCTCCAAAACTGAAAGACAAAAGAGTGAAACGATATAACCACAGAGAGACAAGCGCTGAGAGAAATTACTCGCAAACGGCCCATCTAAGGAGAGAACGACTGAACTGGTACTGCTCATGGAGGAGGGTAACGTGGAGCGATCCGAAAGTGCTTATGTGCTCTATCAAGCCGCGGAGTTCTGGCGCGATCCGCTCCAGCCCGGTTTAGTCCGGTTTGTTTGGCAAAAAAAAAAAAAAAAAACATCAGACCTGTAGGTCCTCCAACATGTGTTTCAGTGCTATGTTCTGAGTATGGACTTTTTTATTAATACACGGACACAATGACTCTGAATAGACTCTTTAAGCACAGTGTGTGTTTTAAATATAAAAAAAAATGATTTTGTACAATATCCTATACTAAATTATTATTATTTATTCTACTCCCCACATTTTAGCTGTGAATGTGTAAAATGCTTGCATATCCGTGTTGTAAAAGTAAACACTTTAAGCAGTCCACTGATTTTTTTTTCCAGTCCAGCCAACTCAGTATAAGCTACAAGATTTCCTGCTCTAAAACCTGTCTCCACTCCTGTGGACGTTAAGAGAGTGTGGACGGCTTCACCAATTTGAATGGGAGCGTTCGAATTTGGTTGCTGTGCAATTGAGTGTAAATTGTGTAACAGAAAACAGACAATGAGAGGAATGCCAATTCTACGCTCACTCAAAAAAGGGATGCACTGATATTAAAATTTGGCTTGATACTAATAATTATTGGTTTATTTTTATGGTACAGCCGATGACCAATGAACAGCTGATGGTGAAATTCCCAAAAAATTACTTTGCGAAAGATTACAATTATTATTATTATCATTTCGTTTTCGCTTAATTAAAAATAAAATAAATAAAAAGTTTAGATTGCAATTAACAGTGATTGTGTAATCTTGAAGATTAACCTAAAGCGTTAGATTATATAAGGGTAATCATGTATACACAATTACACTGAAAAAAAAAAATTGTTGTAGAAATCATTTTCACTCAGAAACTGATAGTTAATTTCACAGTTAATTATAAAGAAAGGATAAGTCATGGAAGCCAGTTTCTGCCACTGAATAAAAAATAAAAAAGGTAATTGTGACTTTTTATCTCACAATTGCGAGTTTAACTGTTTTTATTCTCAGAACTACGTATTATAAACTTGCAATTGCGTGTAAAAAAGTAAAAATTGTGAGATATAAACTCGCAATTCTGAGAAATATACATACAATTCTAAAAAAAATAGTTGCATTTCTGAAAAATAAACTCACAATTTAAAAAAATTAGTCGCCATTTTGAGGAAAAATACTCACAATTCTAAGATCTAAACTTGCGAATCTAAAATATAAATTTGCAATCCTGAGAAATAAACTCACAATTTTGAGAAATAAATGCGCAATTCTAAAAACTAAAGTCGCAATTCTGAGAAATAAACTTGCAATTCTAAAAAAGAGTCACAATTCTGAGAAATAAACGCACAATTCTAAAAACTAAAGTCGCAATTCTGAGAAATAAACTTGCAATTCTGAAAACTAAAGTCGCAATTCTGAGAAATAAACTTGCAATTCCAAAAAATAAAGTTGCAATTCTGAAAACTAAACTCACAATTCTAAGAAATATACTCAATTCTGAAAAATAAACTTGCAATTCTGAGAAATATAATCACAATTCTGAGAACTAAACTTGCAATTCTAAAAAAATTAATTTGAAATTCTGAGAACTAAACGCACAATTCTAAAAACTAAAGTCGCAATTCTGAGAAATAAACTCACAATTCTAAGAAATAAAAGCACAATTCTAAAAAATAAACTCGCAATTCTGAGAAATAAATTTGCAATTCTGAAAAATAAACTCGCAATTCTGAAAAATAAACTTGCAATTCTGAAAACTAGTTGCTATTCTGAGAAATAAACTCGGAATTCTAAAATATAAAGTCGCAATTTTGAGAAAAATACTCACAATTCTACTCATAATTCTAAAAAATAAAGTCGCAATTCTGAGAAATAAACGCACATTCTAAAAACTAAAGTCGCAATTCTGAAAACTATACTGACAATTCTAAAAAATAAAGTTACAATTCTGAGAAATAAACAAAATTCTAAAAACTAAAGTCGCAATTCTAAAAATGAATGCACAATTCTAAAAGATAAAGTCACAATTCTGAGAAATATACACAATTTTGAGCACTAAAATCGCAATTCTGAAAAATAAAGTCGCAATTTTGAAAAATAAACTCACAATTCTGAGAAATAAACTTGCAATTCTAAAAAATAAAGTCACTTCAGACAAATTCAGACAAATTGTGAGATAAAAATCTCACAATTCAAAAAAAATTTCTCAGAATTGCGAGTTTATGTCTCACAATTCTGATTTTATAACATTCAATTCTTAGAAAAAAGTTAAGTCGTAATTAAGTATTTTGAGAACATTTCCTCCTCAAAATCGGACCTTATAACTCACAATTATGAGTTTATATAGAGATGCTCCGATCAGCTTTTTTTTGGGGCCGATCACCGATTACCAATCACCAAGATCATGATCTGCCGATCGCCGATCACTGCCGATCACAGAATGGCAGGGGAATGGGAATCTTTTATCTATAATCTAGCTGAAACTAACTCTAAATTAACTATATTGAAAAAAAAATGTAGAAATAGGCTACAGTCAAGATCTTGAAGAACCATCAAGTTAGGGTTGTAGACGATAGTATCGTGTATCGATGATAGTTAGAGATATCGCCAGTTGCTGATGCCTTTGACAATAGCAAGACGATTATTATTATTATTATCCGTCAAAAAGGCGCCTAACTTTAGCGTTGCAGTGCAGAGAGTTGGTTCTAGGATGCTTCAGAAACTTGCCGTGGTATAAACACACGTATAGAGTGGCCACGTCGCCTTAACGCGCCGCATGGGGAAGAGATTTATTCATCATACAGTGTAGATAGATAAACTGATTATAACGGGAGTGTTTTTTAAAGTGCACCTCACACTAGACTAAGCAACACTAGTTAGTGATGAAGTTCTTTGATAATGTAAATGTTCTTTGCTTGTTATTTGTAGCTGCTTTTTAAGATGATGTAAGGATTATATTATCCAGCATTGCACAGGTAGTAAAATGTGGTTTAGGCTGAATAAAATACGATATATCAGAATCCATCTGTATATAGGAAACATAAACATTCACCTCAGTAACATCTGTATGCGTTCTTTAGAATTACGATGCGATAAAATGGCGCTAAACATACGCACGTGAATTACACGGGCACCGTTTTTCCTCATTCTATATGAACTGAACTACAACATGAACTGATGACAACAATCAGACATACAGCGGTAACATTATTGCAATATGACGGGTATAGAAAGATACATTCATTTACATTCAAGCACGCACATTTACCACTCACTGAAGATAGCAGAGAATGAAACTGAAAGTAAACTTGAACGTCTCCAGCAAAACTACAGTCAGCGCTCTGTACACCACAACTTAGTAACATGCCCAATAACAAGACTACCCTTACAAAACGAATAAGGAATTTAGTACTCATGTTGCCACTGGTAACCTCCGCTCTGCTGTTGTTTACCTGTGCGCCCTGCATGCATGTGTGAAAAAGTCGCCCGAGTAATTTACGTCAAGCGATCTGCTTTTTTGATCGGCGCTTTTGGGGTTCGCCGATCAAGCTATTTTAAGCCAATATCGGCCGATCATGATCGGTGGCTGATCAATCGGAGCATCACTAAGTTTATATCTAACAAATCTGAGGAAAACAGTCAGAATTGCTAGATATAAACTCGCAATTGCGAGAAAGAGTCAGAATTGCGAGAAAAACACTCTGACTTTGTAATTTGCAATTGCGAGTTTATTTCAAGCTTTTCTGATGTAAAACGGGCAGAATTGTGAGATTGCAATTACATTTTTCTAAATCTTTGGCGAAAATGGGCTTCTATAGCATATAACACATTGAATTAAACATGAAATTCTGAAGCATAAAAACTGACATTTTCTGAAATTTGAAATATTCTGTTGTAAAACGTACTCTAATAATCTGTTTTATTTAAATATGCTTAAAATATCACTTTTATAGTGTATATATCCAATATTGAGGGGTACCAATAAAGAAAAATATCTAATATTATCCAATAACCTATATACTGTATCAAGCATCCCTATTCAAGAATCATGTTTTATTTGATTTACCTGTTTTGCTGGCTCATGTTTAATGCTGCTATTTTTTTTTCCTCGTTTTCTTGTAAATTAAAAAAAAAAGCATTACACTCCTCCAACCATTGTAATGTACAGGACTCTACGCACAATATTGCTTTTATTATAGGCCTGCAAGATAAGCAAGCACCTGAACCTCATATATTAGAATATATTTTTGACATAGTGGGCCGAGAGGGAACACATCCACCAATTTGTTGTATTATTCGACTTCCTATGCTTAATGTGATACCCTGTCAAAAAATTTAGTTTTTATATTTTTCCTGTTTGCACTGATCACAATGCCATCTCATACCAAGTCGAAACAGACCACTTCCTCTTTCACTGAAATTTCCTCTGTAACGGCTTGAATTACAGTCTATCAAAATGTCTTTTCTAGCAAGGATTGGACAACTTTAGTGCTATAATATTTGACGACGGAGTTCGGATGTTATGTTAAGAGGACGAAGGAGAAGAGGATTTTAGGTACATTTGTTTTTCAGGTTTTTGATCAGGTACAGTGGTAGATATAAATGTATTATTTAAGTGAGAACGCAAAGGGACACCAAAAATGAAATATGGTTGATATGAAATACATTTTAAGCAAACTCTTTAAGAATTCAGTCTACCTTTCAAACTCTGTACATAAAACCCTCCTAAATGTATGTAATTATATGTATGTGGGGCAAAAGAATGTTTGAGCTGACAAAAATGCTCAAAACTATGAAATAAAAGAAAAACTATCAAAGATATTACATTCGTTATGTGGGTCTCCTACAATGGCATCAATAATACAGCCACACCACTAGATGTCAGTATAAGTCTATATATGCAGTGCAAAATAAACAAACAATGACTGAGTGCGTCATACACACAATGCAGTTTACCAGACAGATATAGAGTATGCGTGCATGAGTATTTGTTTACCAGCTCATTTGGTGAATGCAACAATCCAGGATGTAACAACACCCTTATCTCTCCAGCGCTACTGGCTGGAAACAATTAAACGAAAACCCTCATTCACAGCACAAGATGAGCTAACGAGCAAAACATGCAGACACAGAGCAAGGCAGAACAATAACTTTACAGCATTTACACAAGGAAAAACGTCAAAACTAGCATTTAGACTGGCAACGGGTGTTTGACGATAGTTCAGGACCAACACTGTACCTCATCTCGGTCAATGACCTGCACTAAGTAGCCTACTGGAAAAAATTCATCTCTGCAGATACTGATCTCCAAACCTCCCATGCCGCTCAAAGCCATAATAAACAGCATCATGTCAGGAGGGAAGATGAGTTTTCCTAAAGAGGTATATCAGATCATGGCTGAAGACGGACGGAGCGACTCAGAATCTCTAAAACAAATAAATGGTGGAATGAAGAGGATTCAAGATTCAATGTGTACAACCAAACGTTTACAGATGTGCTTTAACTAAATGAAAATAGAGCACTATCAAAAGGTTTCGATCTAGCGTTAAAATATTTCTTCAATAAGTAAAAAAAAAAATCTATATATTTATAAAGTACATTATATATATAAAATTATTTTCACTTATTTTGTTATATTTTCACTTATTATTACCATTTTCTTATTACTATTAGTACTAGTAAATATTAGGAACAATAATAACAACAAACTTGAGTTGAGTTGATAGTTTTAAAGTCACTATCATATATATATATATATATATAGAGAGAGAGAGAGAGAGAGAGAGAGAGAGAGAGAAAGAAAGAGAGAGAGAGAGAGAGAAAGAGAGAGAGAGAGATATTTTACTTTATTATATTTTTACTATTGTTATTTTATTATTCATTTTTAATAAGTCATAAAAAACAATATAATTGTACATATTTCAAACTATTAATAATAATAATAATAATAATAATAATAATAAAGTAGTAATAAAAATAATAATAATAAAACCAACACACATACAAATGTATGTGTATGGTACATATTTAGATTATCTTATTATATTTGCACTTATTCTTTTCTTATGCTATTTATTTACTTATGCTATCTAATTATTCATTTATTTGCAAATTATATATTTGACTTCTTTTAAACTATTAATGATAATAATAAATAATAATAATAAGTAATACATAATTTACAAATAATAATAATAAACTGATCATACATACTTTATTTATAAATTATATATTTATTATTATATTTATTAATTATATATATTTATATTTATATACAGTATATATATATATATATATATATATATAGGTTATTCATTTATTTTACTATATTTGTAATTTTTATTCTTTTCTTATTCTTATTATAGAATATTATAAACTATTATTAATAATAATAATAATAATAATAATAATAATGATCAAATAATAAATACTTATTATGTAATAGTAATAAATAAAATAAATATAAAATATAAATATAATATTTTTATTTAAAACTATTAATAATAAGAATAACAATAACAATAATAAGTAATACAAATAATAATAATAATAAAATGATCATATATACTTCATTTATTTATAAATTAGTCAAAAAGCAAAAATATATATATAATGTTTTATTATTTATTTTTAATATAGAATATTATAAACTATTAATTATAATAATAACAATAACACTAAAATAATAAATAAAAACAATAATAAACTGATATATATATATACATATACTGCACACACATTCACACAGACATAATTATTTTAATTTTACATATTTTACTTATTTTATTACATTTTTAATTATTATTATTCTTTTCAAATTCTTATTAACTACTAATAATGATAATATATATTTTTTATATATTTTTAATAACTCATTTAACTTATTTTATTATATTTGTATTTATTATTATTCTTTTCTTATTCTTATTATAAAC
>NC_133367.1:12951177-12961177 GCF_049309525.1 Garra rufa | reverse complement strand
TAGCCTTTAAAGGATGCACATTATACTTTTATATCTATATGCTTACACTTAATTAAACCTGACATGTTATGACTTTATTTTAAGCAAAATGTTAAAGCTTTAGGCTAACCATTTTCTCAATGAATAATTTGAAATTAAAAAAAATTAAAAGTCTGCCTCTCCATTAATTGCTTACTCATTAAATAAAGTTAAAAAATAAAAACCAAAATAAGTTGTTTTTTTAATGCTGTAGGGCCTACAGTGTAGGCTAAACTTTCTTCAGCAAATAACTTGATTAGAAGTCATTTTGCGCCCTCTAGCGTCTGATGAAGCGCGTCACGCGCTCAGACAAAAACACCTGAAGTTCATCATGAACAGATCCAATTTATCAGTGATCTGCGTGCAGTGTTTTCCTCGCTGTTTACAGGTGTGCGTCCATGTGAATATCGCTGTTTATATGAAAACATTATATCTATTCATTCTTTGCTGCAGGGTAATAATGTTCGATGTGTTGATCTTGACTGTACCTTAAATACTTTTAGGAAAAGGGATATTAAACGCCTCTTTGTAAACAAACATTTACGTTTGGGGCCGAGCTGACAAGTCTTAAGCAAAGACTCTCTCCTCACGCCGTTTCACCTGAACAGCGTTCGTGCTGGCTGAAATGACAAGCTGCTTTATTGAAAATGACTCTGTAGCTTCAATCAGTCTGTCTGAATTATCCAGCTCATCATCTGTGTCTGACAGAGCATGTGTTCACTGGGGTAAGACCATTTTTCTCCTATACGACAATTGGCTAAATTGTTTAAGATGCTTTTACTTGCCCTTTCTTTCCTGAAAGGTTGTGTGCTCAGTGGCTCTGAGACCACGGCTGTCTTTCAAGCAGAAAATGACCTTCTGGAGAACCAGTTTTTCATCAAAACGGTAACATAGATTTGGGCCAACATGAAAACTGTCAACATTTCTCACCTTCATGTCGTTACAAACTCGTCTGACACTTTTTGTTCCGTGCTTTCCTTCAAGTGAGCCACTAATCGTTGTGACTGGATCATTGATTCATTGATTTGGACGAAGCATCGCGTCATTTAGTTCATCAATATGCAAAGGCACTTAAAGGAGTACTTCACTTTCACAACAAAAATTTACAGGTAATGTACTCAATCCCTTGTCATTCAAGATGTTCTTGCTTTCTTTCTTCAGTCGTAAAGAAATGATGTTTTTTGAGGAAAATATTTCTATGGTGCCCCTGAGTTTGAACTTCCAAAATGCAGTTTAAATGCAGCTTCTAAGGGCTCTAAATGATCCCAGCGGAAGAAGAAGGGTTTATCTAGCGAAACAATCGGTTATTTTCTAAAAACATTTACAATTTATATAATGTTTGATCTCTACACGGAGTCCACCCAGAGCTAGACAAGATGAGAATTTGAGGTTAAAAAGTATATAAATTGTAATTTTATTTATTTGAAAATAACAGATCGTTTTGCAAAGTTAAGACCCTTATTTCTCGTCTGGGATCGTTTAGAGCTATTTTAAGCTGCATTTTGGAAGTTCAAACTCGGGGGCACCATAAAAGTCCATTTATATGGAGAGAAATCCTGAAATGTTTTCCTCAAAAAGCATAATTTCCTTACAACTGAAGAAAGAAAGAAAGACATGAACATCTTGGATGACAAGGGGGTTAGTACATTATCTATATTTTTTGTTCTGAAAGTGAACTACTCCTTTAAGTTTGTCTTTCTTTACTATTATTTTTATTATTTATTATTACTATTACAATATCTTGTTTTAGCTTTGGTGAGCATTTTTTTTTTTATCTTCTATTTTTTTTTTTTTATCTGATTACATCTGAACAATCTGCAACAATAAACTGGAAAATCAAGTGTAGATAAACACTTCAATCTCTAATGATTTGCAATCATTTGATTAAGGCAAACAGAAGCTAGTACACAGCAAGAAAGAAGCATTTGTTAAATATGCGCTAACACTAAGCTAATTGGCTAATGTAAAATAATTAGACCATAGAACCAAAACAGTATTTTGATATGAATCACAGGGAATTTCAGTGTTCAGGAAATAGGTGGATATTTAAGAGTATGACATACATTCTACATTTATGTCTGTATCATGTAGGGCTGCTTATGATTATTTAACATGGTTATGAATGGGTCTGGAACTTGATATGATTGATTAATTTTTTATTTAATGTAATTAATTGAATGTAAAATAAAACAGCATTGTCTTCACTGTAAGAATTAAACATGCTTTGTTTCTTATACAAACTACAAAAGTCCCTCCGTCAAGAGCAGTGAGTGATTTTGTCTTGTCTTTTGTTGTTTGATTAACATCAAGCACAGAGACGGCAAAAGGAATATTACTTGTGGCCACTTTAAGAGCAATCAGTAGCAATGATCGTTTTATCACGGTTATTGCATTTTCATAATCGTTTGAAGCAGAAATCGAAACTGAATTTCAATTAATTGCACAGCCCTACTTTATTGGACTGATGAAGGGAAACATCAAGGGAAACATACTTTCTATATATGTAACATTTCCAACAACAATAATGACTTTTGTCTTGAAAATTCTTGAAATAATTTGCCAAAGCAATTTAAAAAAAAGAAAAATAAGTAATTATGAACATGGTTTCACCGTTTACTACACATTATTTTTATTATTTCCCTATAAGCAGCTAATTAACCAGAAGTCTCGCCCATAAGCATACTTCTGTGTTGAAGAACAAGGTGGATTCAAGTCTTAAAATAAGTTGCCAAAGCAATTAAAAAACTGTAATGTGTCAGGTCCTGGAGTTACTTCATAGTCATTTATGAAACTTGTACCTAGCAAGCAATAGTCGTCATTTCACCATCTGGGTTAACTATAAACCCGATATAGTCCGGCTATGTGTAACCCACTTCCAGCCCAAATAATCTTGAATTTGGTTGCATGCCATTTTTTGGCAAAATAACTAGTTAGATGTATGATATTCCATCCTGTAAGCAAACTCAGCAGCGTTTATAAGGTTTTATGGTTTAATTTTTGTAATTTTAATTTGTCATTTTTAAATTGATGACTAGTCTAATACTGGGATATTTGTAGACGTCTATTAAATTTTCACTGACAGCCCAAATACAAACTTGTTTTAGCCTAGACGTCTGGGCTGTGTTTTCATGGCTAATAGACGTCTTTTAGACCAAAAAATGCTTGCTGGGTTGTTATTCAGCTGTCTCTCCAGTTAGCTGGTAATAGTTGTGCTGGATTGTTTATGATTAGAACTCGAGTTTTGGATTTGTTAACAAATAATCACTAATCAAATCATTTGATTAATTGAATCAATCTTCTTAGTCAATTCTTTTCATTCATGAATCGGACATTGCTCATCAACATGCAAAGGCACCCATGCTTGTTGTTTATTTGCCAGGATTGATTGATTTAAGGCTTGAATGAATAAGTGATTAAATCCATAATGCATCGCTTTTTAGCAGTTTATGAAGCTTTTTATGATGCTTTTCTTATTTTGTAGTCTACATTTACTTTCATTATAAAAGACCAGGATATTCATGAAGTTCACCTTTTGTGTTTATGGGTAATTTACATTTTGGTTCATGAGAGTGAGTAAATACCTTTTTAATGATTACACTTCTTTAATGTTCTATTTAAAAAAAAAAAAAAAAAAAAAGTGTACAAGTGAGCCTAATTACCTACAGCCACATCTGTAGTTTCTAACCGGTTTGCTTTTACACTAAAATGACCTGATTTCTATTTTCACAGATATGTCTTAGTGAGGAGGCAGGAGATGAGATGCATATGGTGGCCGTCTGTGACGGTGTAGGAGCTTCCAAACCATTGCCCATTGCCACCCTCCGCCACTGTATGCCAATGGTGAAGTATTATTGTGATTCATAGTTTGATTGAAACTTCTGAAAGTGCTTGCAGAAACTGCACAGAAAATATTCTCTCATAGCCACATGGTTAGTACAAAAGTCTGAAAAATCTGTGTCTAACTTTAAGGAATGTCAATACCAAACACATTTTCTTTTTTTTTTGCTTTTTTTGCTTTATTCTTTGCTTTTTTTTTTCGTTTTTGTTTTGCAATTAAGCACATTTTTTTGGGAGTTATTCCTTAACATTTAGTTTTTATGTGTACCACTGTTCAGAACTATGATGCTGATTAGCATCTTTGTGCTGGGTTCAAAAGTATCTAAAATCACTACCAAAAAGTCATGAATGAAATGCTTGGAGTTTCAGTAGTGATGTTTTGTTGTTTTAGGGGGATGTTATCCTATAAAATTGTCACTACCGAAACGGTCACAAACGAAACACTTGGTGAAGTATTGGTAGTGGCATCTTTGTTTTTTAGGGGGATATTATCCTATAAAATTTTCACTAGCGAAATGGTCACAAACAAAATATTTGGTGGAGTTTTGGTGGTGGCATCTTTGTTTTTTAGGGGGATGTTATCCTATAAAACTGTCACTACCGAAATGGTCACAAAACACTTGGTGAAGTTTTGGTAGTGGCATCTTTGTTTTTTTTTTTTTTTTGGAGGGGGGATGTTATCCTATAAAACTGTCACTACCGAAAGGGTCACAAACAAAACACTTGAAGTTTTGGTAGTGGCATCTTTGTTTTTTAGGGGGATGTTATCCTATAAAACTGTCACTACCGAAAGGGTCACAAACAAAACACTTGAAGTTTTGGTAGTGGCATCTTTGTTTTTTAGGGGGATGTTATCCTATAAAACTGTCACTACCGAAAGGGTCACAAACAAAACACTTGAAGTTTTGGTAGTGGCATCTTTGTTTTTTAGGGGGACGTTATCCTATAAAACTGTCACTACCGAAAGGGTCTCAAACAAAACACTTGAAGTTTTGGTAGTGACATCTTTGTTTTTTAGGGGGCTATTATCCTATAAAATTTACACTAGCGGAATGGTCACAAACGAAACACTTGGTGAAGTTTTGGTAGTGGCATCTTTGTTTTTTAGGGGGACGTTATCCTATAAAACTGTCACTACCGAAAGGGTCACAAACAAAACACTTGGTGAAGTTTTGGTAGTGGCATCTTTGTTTTTTAGGGGGATGTTATCCTATAAAATTTTCACTAGCGAAATGGTCACAAACAAAATATTTGGTGGAGTTTTGGTGGTGGCATCTTTGTTTTTTAGGGGGATGTTATCCTATAAAACTGTCACTACCGAAATGATCACAAACAAAACACTTGGTGAAGTTTTGGTAGTGGCATCTTTGTTTTTTAGGGGGATGTTATCCTATAAAACTGTCATTACCAAAATGGTCACAAACAAAACACTTGGTGAAGTTTTGGTAGTGACATCATTTTTTTTTTTTTTTGGAGGGGGGATGTTATCCTATAAAACTGTCACTACCGAAATGATCACAAACAAAACACTTGGTGAAGTTTTGGTAGTGGCATCTTTGTTTTTTAGGGGGACGTTATCCTATAAAACTGTCACTACCGAAATGATCACAAACAAAACACTTGGTGAAGTTTTGGTAGTGACATCTTTGTTTTTTAGGGGGCTATTATCCTATAAAATTTACACTAGCAGAATGGTCACAAACGAAACACTTGGTGGAGTTTTGGTAGTGACATCTTTGTTTTTTAGGGGGCTATTATCCTATAAAATTTACACTAGCGAAATGGTCACAAACGAAATATTTGGTGGAGTTTTGGTAGTGAATTATTTATTTTTTTTTTTTTTTTTTTTTGGAGGGGGGGATGCTATCCTATGAAATTATCACTACCGGAACAGTCACAAACAAAACACTTGAAGTTTTGGTAGTGGCATCTTTGTTTTTTAGGGGGACGTTATCCTATAAAACTGTCACTACCGAAAGGGTCACAAACGAAACACTTGGTGAAGTTTTGCTAGTGGCATCTTTGTTTTTTAGGGAGACGTTATCCTATAAAACTGTCACTACCGAAAGGGTCACAAACAAAACACTTGAAGTTTTGGTAGTGGCATCTTTGTTTTTTAGGGGGACGTTATCCTATAAAACTGTCACTACCGAAAGGGT
Organism: Garra rufa; assembly: GCF_049309525.1. Classification (NCBI taxonomy): domain Eukaryota; kingdom Metazoa; phylum Chordata; class Actinopteri; order Cypriniformes; family Cyprinidae; genus Garra; species Garra rufa. The sequence continues at coordinate 12,955,163 of NC_133367.1, read as the reverse complement.
CACAAACAAAACACTTGGTGGAGTTTTGGTAGTGGCATCTTTGTTTTTTTAGGGGGATGTTATCCAATAAAACTGTCACTACCGAAAGGGTCACAAACGAAACACTTGGTGAAGTTTTGGTAGTGGCATCTTTGTTTTTTAGGGAGACGTTATCCTATAAAACTGTCACTACCGAAAGGGTCACAAACAAAACACTTGGTGAAGTTTTGGTAGTGACATCTTTGTTTTTTAGGGGGCTATTATCCTATAAAATTTACACTAGCGGAATGGTCACAAACGAAACACTTGAAGTTTTGGTAGTGGCATCTTTGTTTTTTAGGGGGACGTTATCCTATAAAACTGTCACTACCGAAAGGGTCACAAACAAAACACTTGGTGGAGTTTTGGTAGTGGCATCTTTGTTTTTTAGGGGGATATTATTCTATAAAATTTACACTAGCGAAATGGTCACAAACGAAATATTTGGTGGAGTTTTGGTGGTGGCATCTTTGTTTTTTAGGGGGATGTTATCCTATAAAATTGTCACTACCGAAACGGTCACAAACGAAACACTTGGTGAAGTATTGGTAGTGGCATCTTTGTTTTTTAGGGGGATATTATCCTATAAAATTTTCACTAGCGAAACGGTCACAAACAAAATATTTGGTGAAATTTTGGTAGTGGCATCTTTGTTTTTTAAGGGGGGGGGGTGTTATCCCATAACATTGTCACTACCGAAACATGTCATCATTGTTTCGGTACTGAAATTTATTAGGGGGAAATTAACTAAATTTTACTACAGTTGTGCAGTTTTTTTTTAGTGTGCAATTTAAAATTCTCTATGTTACAGATTAGTTTTCCGGGTTTGGAGCTTATTCCCCCTGTCACATTTAAACTGTGCTCTGGTAAAGGACCAGTGTTCATCTCTGCTCAGCACATAACATGTAAGAGCTTGCATGGGCATATTCATATTTTATTCTATGTGTTTTTTAGGGTTCTGCAAAAAAACTATTATTTTGGCTCCTTGTTAATTCACATAAGTGACCCTGGACCACAAAACCAGTCTTAAGTCGCTGGGGTATATTTGTAGCAATAGCCAAAAATACATGGTATGGGTCAAAATTATAGATTTTTCTTTTAAGCCAAAAATTATTAGGAAATTAAGTAAAGATCATATTCCATGAAGATTTTTTGTAAAATTCCTACTATAAATATATCAATGTAATTTTTGATTGGTAATATGCATTGTTAAGAACTTAATTTGGAGAAGTTTAAAGGTGATTTTCTCAGTATTTTGATTTTTTTTTTTTTTTTTTTTTGCACCCTCAGATTCCAGATTTTCAAATAGATGTATCTCGGCCAATAATTGTCCTATCCAAACAAACCATATATCAATAGAAAGCTTATTTATTGAGCTTTCATATGATGTATATATCTCAGTTTTGTAAAATTTAACCTTATGACTGGTTTTGTGGTCCAGGGTCACATATGTGAAACTGCAGCAGGTTGCTGACTGGATGATTTTACTCAATCAAAAATGTCAGCATGATTACACAGCCAGAGAGTTTCAATAGTCCAACACAAGGACTGTTTTTTCTTTTTTATTCAGTTGATTGCGTACATTAATACTACGAAAACAAAACAAGCAGCAATATTAATTTTCAGTTTGCTACACACTGCAAAATATCTACCTCAGCATTTTCAGATAATTTTACTCCATAATTCCCATGTATGTACATGTTAGTATTGTAATATTATATATATTTTTAAATGCTGAATTTCATTTCTGAATGGTGTTCAACCATCATATTGCTAAATTTATTTCTGCCTTTGTTTTTGCAGTGAATCCCATTGAATTGACAGAGGGGGAGGAGGATGACGATGATGAAGATAATTAAATGCCAGCGATGAGAGCTTATTTTGACTGTTTGAACTATGCTGGGTCCTGTCGGACAATGATTGTTCACCCTGTCAGTATTTGTTACTAAAGCATCACAGTGTTTGTCAACATTGAAAAACTGTATTAAATTCAAGTGTTTTAATTCTAATGAAAAACAGAGTAATAAAATGAGTCTCTCAGTGTAAATAATACCACATGATTTTTATCTGATGTATTTTTGCCCCATCTGTAGACTGAGATGCATACCTAAAAAAAGAAGCAGTTGACTTGAAGTGAGAAGTAAACGCTGTAGATCAAATATTTGTGAATCATAAAATTAATTTGAGTTTGATGTCTTTTATTGGTTTCTATCTTTGTGGAGGTATAAAATCATGACCTATGGCAGAGTTTATATGAGCTGTTGCTAGGAAACTGTCACGCATCTAAGCAACAGACAGTAAACAAAGCCTTGCACATTGTCATTGACAGAGAGCTGCAGAAAGACTTGTTGTTTACAGTGAGAAAAGAAGTTAATGCACCGGCACAAGATGTCTGCTTGCTCTGTGTTTGATGGCGCCGTGTTCATGTCATCCGAGATGAAGCTTCTAGAGGATTTCAAGCGAGACTCGCACCCTGATAAAGTGAATCTGGCAGGGAGGGGTGAGTGATTTTACAGCCTCTGCCCCACACTGGACACGGACTGCTGCCTGTAATCATTACGTTCATATAAAAGAAACCTATCAAATCCAAATTGAATTCAAGCTCATGTGTTGGACTCTTAAGGTCATTTACATGCTAATGTACTCATAAAATGCCAGAAATATAAGAAAATAGACTGCACATATTGTTTTGATTTTTTTTATTATTATTATTCGCAAGGAATAACCCTGAAAAAATGAGTAGTCCTTTTTAACAAAAGGTTAAAAATGTGGAATAGTTAGAAAGATATATACATACATACAGACAGATAGGTACATTATTATTTTCAATGTTAAAAACTATGTTGATGCTTAATATGTTTGTGGAAACTGTTATATTATATATATATAAATTAATTAAATTAATGAAAAATGATAGTAAAGACATTTCTAATGTTACAATAAATTTCCATTTCAAATGATATCAAAGATATCTTATTTTTAATGTTAAAAACAATGTTGATGCTTAACATTTTTGTGAAAACTGTTGTACTTTTTTATTATCATTGAAAAGTTATAGTACAGACATTTAGAATGTTACAAAAGCAATGAAACAATTTTGATGCTTAATATTTTTGGAACCATTATACTTAATTATTATTGAAAAATGATAGTAAAGACATTTATGATGTTATAAAAGATTTTTATTTTAAATATTTTGAATCCTGGCAAAAAATAAAATAAAAATCGTATGATCAATGTTGAAAACCCTTTTGATGCTTAATATTTTTTGTAGAAACAAAAATTATGAAAGTATGGAAGCCCGTTTCCGCCAGGTCAGAAAAAAAATCCATGCCTTAAAAAGTCGAAATTATGACATACTTAAGTCATAATTACGAGATAAAAAGTCGAAATTATGACTTAAGTCGAAATTATGACTTACTATGTCGAAATTATGACCTAAAAAGTCGAAATTATGACATACTTAAGTCATAATTACGAGATAAAAAGTCGAAATTATGACTTAAGTCGAAATTATGACTTACTATGTCGAAATTATGACTTAAAAAGTCGAAATTATGACATACTTAAGTCATAATTACGAGATAAAAAGTCGAAATTATGACTTAACAAATCGAAATTATGACTTACTATGTCGAAATTATGACTTAAAAAGTCGAAATTATGACTTACTTAAGTCATAATTATGACTTACTTAAGTCATAATTATGACTTAAACACATTGATCACATGACCACTTCACGCTTTCCGTTTTCAATCATGATTCGCCATACGCCTTTGAAGTTCCGTTTCCAGGAGTGTTCTAATGATAAACGGGACATTCCAGAACGAATTACCTTGGTTTAAAACTGTTTGGAGCTCCAAGTTCAGTAGCTACACACCTTATTAATAAATTGGGGGTGGCTTAATGGAAAAAAAAGAGTGAAATGAATGAAAATGAAAAAGGTCAAACTCTTGTATACAGTTGA
>NC_133367.1:12931686-12950677 GCF_049309525.1 Garra rufa | reverse complement strand
AAGCTGTTCAGCCAACAGTCCGACTCACCCGCCAAAACAATGTGGACAAGAATTTCACCCTGCAACAACAGAGCGGCGCATGAGAAAATCACAAGACAATAAAAATCCCAACAGGTTAACTAGAGGTCAGAAGTCTTCTTGTTCTAGTTCAGTGATACACAAATACTCACACAGATCAGATAAAAAGAACATGTAAAAAACAATGACACTGTCCATCCACACATTTTTCTCAACATAAAGTGTTTTTTTTTTTTTTTATAAAACAAATAATACTTTTACTCAACAATGATTAAATAAATTGGTCAATAAATTCTAATGTAATAAAAGATTTCTATTGTAAATAAATTCATTTTTAACTTCCTATTTATTAAAGAATGTCTAATGTTTTTACAAAACAAATCAAAACAAATACACACACTACCTCTCAAAGGTTTGGGATCAGTAAGATTTTTAATGCTTTTTAAAGTTTCTTATGATCAAAAATAGAGAAAATAAAAAGTAATCTTGTGAAATATTATTATGATGTAAAAAAAAAAATTCTATATTAATACACATTCAAATGTAATGTATATCTGTAATTAAAGTTGAATTTGATTCATTACTCCAGTCTTCAGTGTCACATGATCCTTCAAAAATTATTCTAATATGCTGATTTATTAATAGTGCTGGAAACATGGGCTGCTTAATATTTTTTTGGAACCTGTGAACCTTTTTTTCAGAATTATTTGATCAATAAAAGGTTCAAATGAACAGCATTTATTTAAAATAAAAAGGTTTTCTAACAATTCTACTGTTCTACTGTTCAAATGTTTGGGTTCTGTAAATTTATATTCTTTCTTTTTTTTTTAAAGAAATTCATACTTTTATTCACCAAGGATGTGACAAATTAATAAAAAGTGATAGCATAGATTTACATTGTTAGAAAAGATTTATATTTTAAATAAATGCTGTTCTTTTTAACTTGTTATACATCAAATAATCCTGAAAAAAAGAACCACAGGTTCCAAAAAAAGATTTCCAACATTGATAATTCTAATAATAAATTAGCATATTATATAAATTATATAATAAATTATAAGGTAATAAATTATAAGTTATAATAATAAGTTAATCAATTATATTTTAAAGTATATTAAAATCAAAAACATTATTTTACATTGTAATAACATTTTGAAATATTACTGTTTTTCTGTATTTTTAATCAAAAAAATGCAGCCTTCCTTAAAGAACATTAGGTCTCACTGAGCAAACTTCACTTTAGTTTTCAGTATTGATAATAATAAGAAAAGCAGCACAACATTTTGGAATGATTTCTGAAGGATCGTGTGACATTGAAGACTGGAGTAATGAAGCTGAAAATTTAGCTTTAATATAATACATTTGAAATTAAATTAAAATAGAAACGGTTATTTTTCAAATGTAATAATATTTTACAATTTTACCATTTGTAATGGATTTTTGATCAAATAAATGAAGCTTTAGTGAGCAAAAGAATCTTCTTTCACAAACAAACAAAAATTATAATAATCTTACGACATTTTATGCTTACCATGTGAATCACATATCAGTAGTTTCATTTTGAAACACAAATCATTAGATTAGATGATAATCTCTCATCGTGAATCACACCTTCTGACCACTGGACTGATATATTTAAAAGAGCCACTGTATGACTGTGATCTGAAAAATTATAATTTATAATTATAATTTATAATTTTTGGTCCGTGACCAAAACTAAAGATACTAAAGTTAACCTACATACAGAAAGAGAGACAGAGATTACTAAAGGGAATATGGATTACATAAACAGTCACAATTTGGTTTATAAAAATGAAATCATATATTTTAAAGACATTTAGCCTTTAAAGGATGCACATTATACTTTTATATCTATATGCTTACACTTAATTAAACCTGACATGTTATGACTTTATTTTAAGCAAAATGTTAAAGCTTTAGGCTAACCATTTTCTCAATGAATAATTTGAAATTAAAAAAAATTAAAAGTCTGCCTCTCCATTAATTGCTTACTCATTAAATAAAGTTAAAAAATAAAAACCAAAATAAGTTGTTTTTTTAATGCTGTAGTAGGGCCTACAGTGTAGGCTAAACTTTCTTCAGCAAATAACTTGATTAGAAGTCATTTTGCGCCCTCTAGCGTCTGATGAAGCGCGTCACGCGCTCAGACAAAAACACCTGAAGTTCATCATGAACAGATCCAATTTATCAGTGATCTGCGTGCAGTGTTTTCCTCGCTGTTTACAGGTGTGCGTCCATGTGAATATCGCTGTTTATATGAAAACATTATATCTATTCATTCTTTGCTGCAGGGTAATAATGTTCGATGTGTTGATCTTGACTGTACCTTAAATACTTTTAGGAAAAGGGATATTAAACGCCTCTTTGTAAACAAACATTTACGTTTGGGGCCGAGCTGACAAGTCTTAAGCAAAGACTCTCTCCTCACGCCGTTTCACCTGAACAGCGTTCGTGCTGGCTGAAATGACAAGCTGCTTTATTGAAAATGACTCTGTAGCTTCAATCAGTCTGTCTGAATTATCCAGCTCATCATCCGTGTCTGACAGAGCATGTGTTCACTGGGGTAAGACCATTTTTCTCCTATACGACAATTGGCTAAATTGTTTAAGATGCTTTTACTTGCCCTTTCTTTCCTGAAAGGTTGTGTACTCAGTGGCTCTGAGACCACGGCTGTCTTTCAAGCAGAAAATGACCTTCTGGAGAACCAGTTTTTCATCAAAACGGTAACATAGATTTGGGCCAACATGAAAACTGTGAACATTTCTCACCTTCATGTCGTTACAAACTCGTCTGACACTTTTTGTTTCGTGCTTTCCTTCAAGTGAGCCACTAATCGTTGTGACTGGATCATTGCTTCAATGATTTGAACTGGAGTACCGGATTTGTGAACGTAGCATCGCGTCATGCATTCTTCTCTATCAATTCGTTTTATTCGGACTTAGTTAGTTCATCAATATGCAAAGGCACTTAAAGGAGTACTTCACTTTCAGAACAAAAAATTACAGGTAATGTACTCAATCCCTTGTCATTCAAGATGTTCTTGCTTTCTTTCTTCAGTCGTAAAGAAATATTAAGAAAATATTTCAGGATAAATATTTCGCAATATAGTGGACTTCTATGGTGCCCCAGAGTTTGAACTTCCAAAATGCAGTTTAAATGCAACTTCTAAGGGCTCTAAATGATCCCAGCGGAGGAAGAAGGGTTTTATCTAGCGAAACAATCGGTTATTTTCTAAAAACATTTACAATTTATATACTGTTTGATCTCTACACAGAGTACACCCACAGCTAGACAAGGTGAGAATTTGAGGTTAAAAAGTATATCAATTGTAATTTTATATATAATTTTTTTTTTTTTTTTTTTGAAAATAACATCGTTTTGCTAGATTAGACCCTTATTCCTCTTCTGGGATCATTAAGAGCAATTTTAAGCTGCATTTTGGAAGTTCAAACTCAGGGGCACCATAAAAGTCCATTATATGGAGAGAAATCCTGCAATGTTTTCCTCAAAAAGCATAATTTCCTTACAACTGAAGAAAGAAAGACATGAACATCTTGGATGACAAGGGGGTGAGTACATTATATTTTTTGTTCTGAAAGTGAACTACTCCTTTAAGTTTGTCTTTCTTTACTATTATTTTTATTATTATTATTACGATATCTTGTTTTATTTTATTTCTTTCTTTCATCTGTGGGCAAAAGTCTTGAAATGATTTACCAAAGCAATATATAATATTTCACAATTGTTCTATTTGTAATTAATTTTTGATCAAATAAATGAAGCTTTGGTGAGCATAAGACTTTTTTTTTAAAATCTTCTATTTTTTTTAACAGCAGTCTGATTACATCTGAACAATCTGCAACAATAAACTGGAAAATCAAGTGTAGATAAACACTTCAATCTCTAATGATTTGCAATCATTTGATTAAGGCAAACAGAAGCTAGTACACAGCAAGAAAGAAGCATTTGTTAAATATGCGCTAACGCTAAGCTAATGCAAAATAATTAGACCATAGAACCAAAACAGTATTTTGATATGAATCACAGGGAATTTCAGTGTTCAGGAAATAGGTGGATATTTAAGAATATGACATATTCTACATTTATGTCTGTATCATGTAGGGCTGCTTATGATTATTTAACACGATTATGAATGGGTCTGGAACTTGATATGATTGATTAATTTTTTATTTAATGTAATTAATTGAATGTAAAATAAAACAGCATTGTCTTCACTGTAAGAATGAAACATGCTTTGTTTCTTATACAAACTACAAAAGTCCCTCCGTCAAGAGCATTGAGTGATTTTGTCTTGTCTTTTGTTGTTTGATTAACATCAAGCACAGAGACGGCAAAAGGAATATTACTTGTGGCCACTTTAAGAGCAATCAGTAGCAATGATCGTTTTATCACGGTTATTGCATTTTCATAATCGTTTGAAGCAGAAATCGAAACTGAATTTCAATTAATTGCACAGCCCTACTTTATTGGACTGATGAAGGGAAACATCAAGGGAAACATACTTTCTATATATGTAACATTTCCAACAACAATAATGACTTTTGTCTTGAAAATTCTTGAAATAATTTGCAAAAGCAATTAAAAAAAAGAAAAATAAGTAATTATGAACATGGTTTCACCGTTTACTACACATTATTTTTATTATTTCCCTATAAGCAGCTAATTAACCAGAAGTCTCGCCCATAAGCTTACTTCTGTGTTGAAGAACAAGGTGGATTCAAGTCTTAAAATAAGTTGCCAAAGCAATTAAAAAACTGTAATGTGTCAGGTCCTGGAGTTACTTCATAGTCATTTATGAAACTTGTACCTAGCAAGCAATAGTCGTCATTTCACCATCTGGGTTAACTATAAACCCGATATAGTCCGGCTATGTGTAACCCACTTCCAGCCCAAATAATCTTGAATTTGGTTGCATGCCATTTTTTGGCAAAATAACTAGTTAGATGTATGATATTCCATCCTGTAAGCAAACTCAGCAGCGTTTATAAGGTTTTATGGTTTAATTTTTGTAATTTTAATTTGTCATTTTTAAATTGATGACTAGTCTAATACTGGGATATTTGTAGACGTCTATTAAATTTTCACTGACAGCCCAAATACAAACTTGTTTTAGCCTAGACGTCTGGGCTGTGTTTTCACGGCTAATAGACGTCTTTTAGACCAAAAAATGCTTGCTGGGTTGTTATTCAGCTGTCTCTCCAGTTAGCTGGTAATAGTTGTGCTGGATTGTTTATGATTAGAACTCGAGTTTTGGATTTGTTAACAAATAATCACTAATCAAATCATTTGATTCATTGAATCAATCTTCTTAGTCAATTCTTTTCATTCATGAATCGGACATTGCTCATCAACATGCAAAGGCACCCATGCTTGTTGTTTATTTGCCAGGATTGATTGATTTAAGGCTTGAACGAATAAGTGATTAAATCCATAATGCATCGCTTTTTAGCAGTTTATGAAGCTTTTTATGATGCTTTTCTTATTTTGTAGTCTACATTTACTTTCATTATAAAAGACCAGGATATTCATGAAGTTCACCTTTTGTGTTTATGGGTAATTTACATTTTGGTTCATGAGAGTGAGTAAATACATTTTTAATGATTACACTTCTTTAATGTTCTATTTAAAAAAAAAAAAAAAAAAAAAGTGTACAAGTGAGCCTAATTACCTACAGCCACATCTGTAGTTTCTAACCGGTTTGCTTTTACACTAAAATGACCTGATTTCTATTTTCACAGATATGTCTTAGTGAGGAGGCAGGAGATGAGATGCATATGGTGGCCGTCTGTGACGGTGTAGGAGCTTCCAAACCATTGCCCATTGCCACCCTCCGCCACTGTATGCCAATGGTGAAGTATTATTGTGATTCATAGTTTGATTGAAACTTCTGAAAGTGCTTGCAGAAACTGCACAGAAAATATTCTCTCATAGCCACATGGTTAGTACAAAAGTCTGAAAAATCTGTGTCTAACTTTAAGGAATGTCAATACCAAACACATTTTCTTTTTTTTTTTGCTTTTTTTGCTTTATTCTTTGCTTTTTTTTTTCGTTTTTGTTTTGCAATTAAGCACATTTTTTTGGGAGTTATTCCTTAACATTTAGTTTTTATGTGTACCACTGTTCAGAACTATGATGCTGATTAGCATCTTTGTGCTGGGTTCAAAAGTATCTAAAATCACTACCAAAAAGTCATGAATGAAATGCTTGGAGTTTCAGTAGTGATGTTTTGTTGTTTTAGGGGGATGTTATCCTATAAAATTTTCACTAGCGAAATGGTCACAAACAAAATATTTGGTGGAGTTTTGGTGGTGGCATCTTTGTTTTTTAGGGGGATGTTATCCTATAAAACTGTCACTACCGAAATGGTCACAAACAAAACACTTGGTGAAGTTTTGGTAGTGACATCATTTTTTTTTTTTTTTTTTTTTTGGAGGGGGGATGTTATCCTATAAAACTGTCACTACCGAAAGGGTCACAAACAAAACACTTGGTGAAGTTTTGGTAGTGGCATCTTTGTTTTTTTAGGGGGATGTTATCCTATAAAACTGTCACTACCGAAATGGTCACAAACAAAACACTTGGTGAAGTTTTGGTAGTGGCATCTTTTTTTTTTTTTTTTTTTTTTTTGGAGGGGGGATGTTATCCTATAAAACTGTCACTACCGAAAGGGTCACAAACAAAACACTTGAAGTCTTTGTTTTTTAGGGGGACGTTATCCTATAAAACTGTCACTACCGAAAGGGTCACAAACGAAACACTTGGTGAAGTTTTGGTAGTGGCATCTTTGTTTTTTAGGGGGACGTTATCCTATAAAACTGTCACTACCGAAAGGGTCACAAACGAAACACTTGTTGAAGTTTTGCTAGTGGCATATTTGTTTTTTAGGGAGACGTTATCCTATAAAACTGTCACTACCGAAAGGGTCACAAACGAAACACTTGTTGAAGTTTTGGTAGTGGCATCTTTGTTTTTTAGGGGGACGTTATCCTATAAAACTGTCACTACCGAAAGGGTCACAAACGAAACACTTGGTGAAGTTTTGGTAGTGGCATCTTTGTTTTTTAGGGGGACGTTATCCTATAAAACTGTCACTACCGAAAGGGTCACAAACAAAACACTTGAAGTTTTGGTAGTGGCATCTTTGTTTTTTAGGGAGACGTTATCCTATAAAACTGTCACTACCGAAAGGGTCTCAAACAACACACTTGAAGTTTTGGTAGTGACATCTTTGTTTTTTAGGGGGCTATTATCCTATAAAATTTACACTAGCGGAATGGTCACAAACGAAACACTTGGTGAAGTTTTGGTAGTGGCATCTTTGTTTTTTAGGGGGACGTTATCCTATAAAACTGTCACTACCGAAAGGGTCACAAACAAAACACTTGGTGAAGTTTTGGTAGTGGCATCTTTGTTTTTTAGGGGGATGTTATCCTATAAAATTTTCACTAGCAAAATGGTCACAAACAAAATATTTGGTGGAGTTTTGGTGGTGGCATCTTTGTTTTTTAGGGGGATGTTATCCTATAAAACTGTCACTACCGAAATGATCACAAACAAAACACTTGGTGAAGTTTTGGTAGTGGCATCTTTGTTTTTTAGGGGGATGTTATCCTATAAAACTGTCACTACCAAAATGGTCACAAACAAAACACTTGGTGAAGTTTTGGTAGTGACATCATTTTTTTTTTTTTTTTGGAGGGGGGATGTTATCCTATAAAACTGTCACTACCGAAATGATCACAAACAAAACACTTGGTGAAGTTTTGGTAGTGACATCTTTGTTTTTTAGGGGGACGTTATCCTATAAAACTGTCACTACCGAAAGGGTCACAAACGAAACACTTGGTGAAGTTTTGCTAGTGGCATCTTTGTTTTTTAGGGAGACGTTATCCTATAAAACTGTCACTACCGAAAGGGTCACAAACGAAACACTTGGTGAAGTTTTGGTAGTGGCATCTTTGTTTTTTAGGGGGACGTTATCCTATAAAACTGTCACTACCGAAAGGGTCACAAACGAAACACTTGGTGAAGTTTTGCTAGTGGCATCTTTGTTTTTTAGGGGGACGTTATCCTATAAAACTGTCACTACCGAAAGGGTCACAAACGAAACACTTGGTGAAGTTTTGCTAGTGGCATCTTTGTTTTTTAGGGAGACGTTATCCTATAAAACTGTCACTACCGAAAGGGTCACAAACGAAACACTTGGTGAAGTTTTGGTAGTGGCATCTTTGTTTTTTAGGGGGACGTTATCCTATAAAACTGTCACTACCGAAAGGGTCACAAACGAAACACTTGGTGAAGTTTTGCTAGTGGCATCTTTGTTTTTTAGGGAGACGTTATCCTATAAAACTGTCACTACCGAAAGGGTCACAAACGAAACACTTGGTGAAGTTTTGGTAGTGGCATCTTTGTTTTTTAGGGGGACGTTATCCTATAAAACTGTCACTACCGAAAGGGTCACAAACGAAACACTTGGTGAAGTTTTGCTAGTGGCATCTTTGTTTTTTAGGGGGACGTTATCCTATAAAACTGTCACTACCGAAAGGGTCACAAACGAAACACTTGGTGAAGTTTTGCTAGTGGCATCTTTGTTTTTTAGGGAGACGTTATCCTATAAAACTGTCACTACCGAAAGGGTCACAAACGAAACACTTGGTGAAGTTTTGGTAGTGGCATCTTTGTTTTTTAGGGAGACGTTATCCTATAAAACTGTCACTACCGAAAGGGTCACAAACAAAACACTTGGTGAAGTTTTGGTAGTGACATCTTTGTTTTTTAGGGGGCTATTATCCTATAAAATTTACACTAGCGGAATGGTCACAAACGAAACACTTGGTGAAGTTTTGGTAGTGGCATCTTTGTTTTTTAGGGGGACGTTATCCTATAAAACTGTCACTACCGAAAGGGTCACAAACGAAACACTTGGTGGAGTTTTGGTAGTGACATCTTTGTTTTTTAGGGGGCTATTATCCTATAAAATTTACACTAGCAGAATGGTCACAAACGAAACACTTGGTGGAGTTTTGGTAGTGACATCTTTGTTTTTTAGGGGGCTGTTATCCTATAAAATTTACACTAGCGAAATGGTCACAAACGAAATATTTGGTGGAGTTTTGGTAGTGAATTTTTTTTTTTTTTTTTTTTTTTTTTTTTTTTTTTTTTGGAGGGGGGGATGCTATCCTATGAAATTATCACTACCGGAACAGTCACAAACAAAACACTTGAAGTTTTGGTAGTGGCATCTTTGTTTTTTAGGGGGACGTTATCCTATAAAACTGTCACTACCGAAAGGGTCACAAACAAAACACTTGGTGGAGTTTTGGTAGTGGCATCTTTGTTTTTTAGGGGGATATTATTCTATAAAATTTACACTAGCGAAATGGTCACAAACGAAATATTTGGTGGAGTTTTGGTGGTGGCATCTTTGTTTTTTAGGGGGATGTTATCCTATAAAATTGTCACTACCGAAACGGTCACAAACGAAACACTTGGTGAAGTATTGGTAGTGGCATCTTCTTTTTTTAGGGGGATATTATCCTATAAAATTTTCACTAGCGAAATGGTCACAAACAAAATATTTGGTGGAGTTTTGGTAGTGGCATCTTTGTTTTTTAGGGGGACTTTATCCTATAAAATTTTCACTAGCGAAACGGTCACAAACAAAATATTTGGTGAAATTTTGGTAGTGGCATCTTTGTTTTTTAAGGGGGGGGGGTGTTATCCCATAACATTGTCACTACCGAAACATGTCATCATTGTTTCGGTACTGAAATTTATTAGGGGGAAATTAACTAAATTTTACTACAGTTGTGCAGTTTTTTTTTAGTGTGCAATTTAAAATTCTCTATGTTACAGATTAGTTTTCCGGGTTTGGAGCTTATTCCCCCTGTCACATTTAAACTGTGCTCTGGTAAAGGACCAGTGTTCATCTCTGCTCAGCACATAACATGTAAGAGCTTGCATGGGCATATTCATATTTTATTCTATGTGTTTTTTAGGGTTCTGCAAAAAAACTATTATTTTGGCTCCTTGTTAATTCACATAAGTGACCCTGGCCCACAAAACCAGTCTTAAGTCGCTGGGGTATATTTGTAGCAATAGCCAAAAATACATGGTATGGGTCAAAATTATAGATTTTTCTTTTAAGCCAAAAATTATTAGGAAATTAAGTAAAGATCATATTCCATGAAGATTTTTTGTAAAATTCCTACTATAAATATATCAATGTAATTTTTGATTAGTAATATGCATTGTTAAGAACTTAATTTGGAGAAGTTTAAAGGTGATTTTCTCAGTATTTTGATTTTTTTTTTTTTTTTTTTTTTGCACCCTCAGATTCCAGATTTTCAAATAGATGTATCTCGGCCAATAATTGTCCTATCCCAACAAACCATATATCAATAGAAAGCTTATTTATTGAGCTTTCATATGATGTATATATCTCAGTTTTGTAAAATTTAACCTTATGACTGGTTTTGTGGTCCAGGGTCACATATGTGAAACTGCAGCAGGTTGCTGACTGGATGATTTTACTCAATCAAAAATGTCAGCATGATTACACAGCCAGAGAGTTTCAATAGTCCAACACAAGGACTGTTTTTCTTTTTTATTCAGTTGATTGCGTACATTAATACTACGAAAACAAAACAAGCAGCAATATTAATTTTCAGTTTGCTACACACTGCAAAATATCTACCTCAGCATTTTCAGATAATTTTACTCCATAATTCCCATGTATGTACATGTTAGTATTGTAATATTATATATATTTTTAAATGCTGAATTTCATTTCTGAATGGTGTTCAACCATCATATTGCTAAATTTATTTCTGCCTTTGTTTTTGCAGTGAATCCCATTGAATTGACAGAGGGGGAGGAGGATGACGATGATGAAGATAATTAAATGCCAGCGATGAGAGCTTATTTTGACTGTTTGAACTATGCTGGGTCCTGTCGGACAATGATTGTTCACCCTGTCAGTATTTGTTACTAAAGCATCACAGTGTTTGTCAACATTGAAAAACTGTATTAAATTCAAGTGTTTTAATTCTAATGAAAAACAGAGTAATAAAATGAGTCTCTCAGTGTAAATAATACATGATTTTTATCTGATGTATTTTTGCCCCATCTGTAGACTGAGATGCATACCTAAAAAAAGAAGCAGTTGACTTGAAGTGAGAAGTAAACGCTGTAGATCAAATATTTCTGAATCATAAAATTAATTTGAGTTTGATGTCTTTTATTGGTTTCTATCTTTGTGGAGGTATAAAATCATGACCTATGGCAGAGTTTATATGAGCTGTTGCTAGGAAACTGTCACGCATCTAAGCAACAGACAGTAAACAAAGCCTTGCACATTGTCATTGACAGAGAGCTGCAGAAAGACTCGTTGTTTACAGTGAGAAAAGAAGTTAATGCACCGGCACAAGATGTCTGCTTGCTCTGTGTTTGATGGCGCCGTGTTCATGTCATCCGAGATGAAGCTTCTAGAGGATTTCAAGCGAGACTCGCACCCTGATAAAGTGAATCTGGCAGGGAGGGGTGAGTGATTTTACAGCCTCTGCCCCACACTGGACACGGACTGCTGCCTGTAATCATTACGTTCATATAAAAGAAACCTATCAAATCCAAATTGAATTTAAGCTCATGTGTTGGACTCTTAAGGTCATTTACATGCTAATGTACTCATAAAATGCCAGAAATATAAGAAAATAGACTGCACATATTGTTTTGATTTTTTTTTATTATTATTATTCGCAAGGAATAACCCTGAAAAAATGAGTAGTCCTTTTTAACAAAAGGTTAAAAATGTGGAATAGTTAGAAAGATATATACATACATACAGACAGATAGGTACATTATTATTTTCAATGTTAAAAACTATGTTGATGCTTAATATGTTTGTGGAAACTGTTATATTATATATATATAAATTAATTAAATTAATGAAAAATGATAGTAAAGACATTTCTAATGTTACAACAAATTTCCATTTCAAATGATATAAAAAATATCTTATTTTTAATGTTAAAAACAATGTTGATGCTTAACATTTTTGTGAAAACTGTTGTACTTTTTTATTATCATTGAAAAGTTATAGTACAGACATTTAGAATGTTACAAAAGCAATGAAACAATTTTGATGCTTAATATTTTTGGAACCATTATACTTAATTATTATTGAAAAATGATAGTAAAGACATTTATGATGTTATAAAAGCTTTTTATTTTAAATATTTTGAATCCTGGCAAAAAATAAAATAAAAATCGTATGATCAATGTTGAAAACCCTTTTGATGCTTAATATTTTTTGTAGAAACAAAAATTATGAAAGTATGGAAGCCCGTTTCCGCCAGGTCAGAAAAAAATCCATGCCTTAAAAAGTCGAAATTATGACTTAAAAAGTCGAAATTATGACTTAACAAATCGAAATTATGAGATAAAAAGTCGAAATTATGACTTACTTAAGTCATAATTATGACTTACTTAAGTCATAATTATGACTTACTTAAGTCATAATTATGACTTAAAAAGTCGAAATTATGACTTAAACATTGATCACATGACCACTTCACGCCTTCCGTTCTCTTACGAGAGGGAACGAGTACTGCGTAAGAAGTATCTTACGCTAGGGGAAAATCCTTTTCTGCGAGATATTGAAGCCAAAAATTATCCTTAATTTTGAAATAATGTAAAGCGCGTTGCAGCAGCATACAGACATAGGCGAAACAGCTTGCGCGCCTATTGGCTGCTCTGCGGCAACTGCAGCAGCCTATTAGAGCGAGGCCTGACGCGACGCCAGATCCAATGGGGGCATTTCGCGCCCTTTGCGTCGCTTCGCGCCCTTTTCGTAGCTTCCCGCCTAAAAGGGCGTGGTCTAGACCTATAAATATCGCTCATAGGCAGCTATTATCTGATTTTTCATCCTTCAAGCGAAGCACACGCATCGCTGGAGCCGGATAAGAAGCCGCCGTTTGACTGCAAGCATCTCAGCGGGACGAGCCACTGAAGCTGCTGGCCACGCCGCCTTCCGTGCCTTCCTGCTGCGCTTTCCGGCGCCTATATCCTTTATAATCTACAGTGTGTGTCGCCGCTGCGATACACACTGTTTCTCTAAAAAGAGCAAAGCGTCTTTTTAAAGATGCCTTCATACGGCTCGTGCAGATGCCAATGGTGACTCTGAGGACTTGCCTTGCCTTCTTCACTGAGACTGCTCCCCCGCCCGCCGCGGTGTAGCGCCGTAAAAAGCGCCGTGCCCAGCGGGCCCCGGACACTTACCCCAGCCGACAAAGCTCGCCGGTTCGCCCGCCTGCTTCATCGACCTCGTCAGCCTCTGTTCCGGACGTAAAGCGGCCGCTGTCTGCCACCGCTTCCATCGACGCCGCTGACGAGGGGGGCCATGAAGGAGGAAGAGGTTTCTGATTCTGATTCTGATTTCCGTTTCCCGCCAAAGCGGGAACGCGCATGCTGCTCAGAAGAGGCGATAGCAGCCCACTTATGTCTGCCCTCCGCTGGACGGCGTGCTAAGTCGGCCCTCCCCTCTAAAGCTTGCCGTCAGACGTCAAACCTGCTTCGCCGCGCTTTCGCCGCCGCCTAGCCGCGTCAGCGCTGCGTAACATGGTCTCTCACCGTTGCTGAGAGGCACCCGTGGTTAACGCTTTCTGACGTTTTTCTCGTCTGGCCGCCGCCCCGCCAGACGCGGCCCGCGGCCCAGGATTGAGTTGAAACCTGAGCCTCCGAAATCGTCCTAGCACAACTGGGAAAACGACGGTGTACGAGTCCCGCTGTTGCCGGACCCCCACCAAAGTTATTCGCTCGTCCAGTTCCAGGAAATGTGACTGTTCCAGTGTTTTCTGCAGCCAACAAACCGGCTCCGTCGCCCGTTTGCCTGCACACAAAAGTCGTTCCCACGGCTACACAGATAAACCCCCAATAAAGTGTATTGTCTGGTGTCCCGGACACGGCCGATGGTGTTTCATGTGTCGTAAGAATGCCCACTAACCAGTGCTCATCTCTAACGTTACACACAAGCACAGCGCACATAAAATCGACACAGATCGATTGCGCTTCACAACCGGCCACGGCCGATGGTGTTTCACGTGTAAGAATGCCCACTAACCAGTGCTCATCTCTACACACAAGCACAGCGCACATAAAATCGACACAGATCGATTGCGCTTCACAACCGGCCACGGCCGATGGTGTTTCACGTGTAAGAATGCCCACTAGCAGTGCTCATCTCTACACACAAGCACAGCGCACATAAAATCGACACAGATCGATTGCGCTTCACAACCGGCCACGGCCGATGGTGTTTCACGTGTAAGAATGCCCACTAGCAGTGCTCATCTCTACACACAAGCACAGCGCACATAAAATCGACTCAGATCGATTGCGCTTCACACGTGGTAAATATGCCCACTTCACAGTGGCCACAGACACCACATTATGCACGTCAAACGGTTTCTGTGAAAACGAAACCAAAAGTGCATTCGCTCTACGCAGGCGAACGTTGTTTGGAGTGTGTTAAATGTGCCCGCTGCCCCACAGCCACATCCACACACAGACATAATAGTTCCCGCTATCAGCGTGCCCCATGCCTCAAATATCACGAGCACGTTTTGCATAAAATCAGCGTGCATTCGCTCCATGCAAGCGAACGATGTTTGGAGTGTGTTAAATGTGACTGTTCCAGTGTTTGCTGCAGCCAACAAGCCGGTTCTGTCGCCCGCTTGCCTGCACACAAAGGCTGTTTTCACGGCTACCCAGATAAACCCCCAATAGAGTGTATTTTCTGGAGTCCCGGCCACGGCCGATGGTGTTTCACGTGTAGTCAAAAATGCCCACTCCTCCAGTGCTCATTTCTACACACAAGCACAACCTGTCATACAGACCCTGCGAACATAAAATCGGCTCAGATCGATTGCGCTTCACATGTGGTAAACGTGTCCACTTAACAGTGCCCACAGACATCACATTATGCACGTCAAAAGGTTTCTGTACAAACGAAACTAACGTGTATGCAGGCGAACGGTGTTTGCAGTGTGTTAAATGTGCCTGTTGCCACACAACCACATACACACACAGACATAATAGTTCCCGCTATCAGCGTGCCCCACGCCCCGAATGTCACGAGCACGTCTCTGGTGCCACAGCATACCGAAACCACTCCGTTAATGAAAGAACGGAGCGCGCTTCGTATTCAGCCTCTAGCTATTCATGCAAACGCATTGGAAAAGCTTCCAGGGGTCTCGAAATGGGTGCTGGACATTATAAAAGGAGGCTATTCGCTACAGTTTCACCGACGCCCGCGCCGCTATACAGCGCGCGTCGAGACCACAATGCAGACAGAAGCAGCACACCTGCTTCGAGCCGAAGTGGCGAAACTATTGAGCAAAGGGGTCATAGAGCCCCTTTCTCAAGCTCAAAGCGAAGGGGGGCTGTACAGCAGATATTTCCTGGTACCGAAAAAAGACGGGGGTCACAGACCCATATTAGATCTAAGGCAACTGAACAAAGCGTTGGTGAAGCGTCGGTTCAGGATGCTCACGACCAGAAAAATCCTCGCGCAAGTTCGCCAAGGAGACTGGTTCGTGTCAGTGGATCTGAAAGACGCGTATTTTCAAATACAGATAGCGTCACGTCACAGGCGATTTTTGAGACTCGCCGTCGAGGACCAGGCATATCAGTACACAGTCCTGCCGTTCGGTTTGTCCCAGGCACCCCGTACATTACGAAGTGCATGGACTCAGCGCTCGTTCCTCTCAGACTGAAAGGCGTGCGCATACTGAACTATTTGGACGATTGGCTGATTCTAGCGCAGTCTCGCTCAGTGCTTGTACAGCATACGACCATGTTACTCGATCACCTCGAGAATTTGGGTCTCAGAGTCAATTGGGCGAAGAGCTCACTGTCCCCCAGTCAGAAAACTTCCTTCCTGGGCACAGAATTGGACTCGCTGTCAATGATAGCGCGGCTGTCACCACAGCGCGCAGCAGACATTCAGCGCACAGCGGGCTCGTTCCGCTGCGGCGCGTCTGTCCCGCTCAAAAAATTTCAGAAAATGCTGGGTCTCATGGCCTCAGCGTCATCAGTTCTGCAGCTGGGTCTGCTATGTATGCGCCCACTGCAGTTCTGGCTGAAAGCGCGCGTCCCGCGTCAAGCGTGGGCGCCCGGTCGGCTTCGTATCACGGTCAATCAGTAATGTGTCACAGCCCTGAATCCGTGGAGAGCAATCGACTGGTACCAGTTAGGTGTAAGCCTGGGGACTTCCTCGAGAATAAAAGTGGTGTCTACGGACGCGTCCACCTCGGGATGGGGGGCTCTGCTCGAGGGCAGACCGTCTTTTGGCCAGTGGTCAGAACGGGAAAAGCTCCTGCATATCAACTGCCTCGAAATGTTGGCAGTACAGAACGCGCTGATGCGCTTCTGTCCCCAAATAAAAGGAAACCATGTATTAGTCCGCTCGGACAACATGTCAGTGGTTTCCTATATAAATCGCCAGGGCGGTCTCAGGTCCAAAAACCTATACAGACTTGCAGAACGCCTCCTGGTATGGGCTCAGCGCAACCTGCGCTCGCTGAAAGCAGCGCATGTGCCGGGGCTTCTAAACATAGGGCCAGACAGACTGTCCAGGAACAATGTTCCAGCAGGCGAATGGTCTCTACACCCACAGACAGTACAACTACTGTGGAAGAAATTCGGCAGAGCGGAAGTAGACCTGTTTGCGTCTCCGAACAACGCTCACTGTCTGGAATTTTACTCAAAAAGCAGAGACGCGCTGGCCCACGAATGGCCCCGCCGTCATCTCTATGCTTTTCCCCCCGTCTCTCTCCTACCTCAGGTGATAGAGAGGGTCAGGGAAAAAGGATGTTCAATACTGCTGATAACGCCGTTTTGGGAAAACCAGCCCTGGTTCCCAGCGCTGATGCAGCTGACGAGCACTGTCCCGTGGCCGATACCAGTGAGGAGAGTCCTTCTCTCTCAGGCCAGCGGCTCGATTTGGCATCCTCACCCAGAGCTGTGGTCCCTTCATGTCTGGGCCACCAGCGAATATATGATGAACTCCCTAAAGGAGTATTAAACACGATCACGCAGGCTAGAGCCCCGTCTACGAGACGGCTCTATTCCTCAAAATGGTCAGTGTTTTCGGGCTGGTGCGCAGCTCGCGGCTCGTCACCCACTAACTGTGGTGTGATGGAGGTGCTTTCCTTTCTACAAGAGCTGCTGGACAAGGGCAGAACCCCGTCCACGCTCAAAGTCTATGTGGCGGCCATAACAGCGTTCTCGAGCACAACGCTAGGTCAGTCAATAGGAAGGAACGATTTAGTTATTCGCTTCCTGAAGGGAGCTAGAAGACTAAATCCCCCCAGACCTCCCACAGTCCCCGTATGGGACCTTTCTGTGGTACTAGAGGCCATGAAAGGTGGACCATTCGAGCCTCTGCAGACGATTGATTTGAAATACCTGTCTCTTAAGACCGTGTTTCTGCTGGCTCTCGCTTCAGTGAAGCGCATAGGGGATTTGCACGCACTCTCTGTGAGCGCGACGTGCATGGAATTTGGACCTAATGACTCTAAAGTCATACTCAAACACAAACATGGTTACGTTCCAAAATCACTCAACACACCGTTTAGGGCACAGGTCATCGCGCTGTCAGCCCTACCGGTCAATGATGAGGAAACGGACGCGAGCCTCCTATGCCCAGTCAGGGCATTACGAGCTTACGTGTCTCGCTCGTCTGCTTTTAGACAGACAGAGCAGCTTTTTGTTTCGTTTTACGGGCGTCCCAAGGGACTGGCCGCGTCGAAACAGAGCTTATCCAGATGGATAGTTGATGCTATTGCGTTGGCATATGCTTCCAAGGGCATGCAGTGCCCGCTAGGTGTCAGAGCACATTCCACGAGGGGCGTGGCCTCATCGTGGGCGTGGTCGAGTGGGATTGCCTTGCAAGATATTTGTACGGCGGCGGGCTGGGCCTCTCCGTCTACATTTATAAGGTTTTACAACCTGGAGGTTCCCGCCTTACAGGCCAGATTGCTGTCAGTCTAGATGTTCAGTGTTGTCTGACCTGATGTTATCAGCTCGGAATGCTGCGTCTACTGAGCACAGCTCTAGGGTCGACAGTGAAAGTGATAGCACAAGATGTGTCTGAGCAAACTGTGTGAAGACCCTTATTCTTACGTCAGCTCAGGCCGTAACCCCGCCCTGTATGTACGTTTACTTAGCGTCTGAGTGACGCTGCACTATGTGGAAGAGTGCGGCGTTGCCCCTCCCTCCAAGTTCAGTAGCTACACACCTTATTAATAAATGATATAACATTTACAGACAAGCAGAATATATAGTAAAATATGAATGCAACGCGCTGAGTTGCACGTTAAGCATTTTCTTGGGGTAGAACGGGGCTTGTAAGTGAAACGTTGGAAAGGCCAGGGGCAATCATTTATTTATACATATATATATATATATATATATATATATATATATATATATATATATATATATATATATATATATATATATATATATATATATATATATATATATGCAAACAGATGTGGGCAGGATTTGAACGCAACGCGCTGAGTTGCACGTTAGCCTACGCGTTTTCTGTTGGAGGAAAACGCTTAAAATCAGCGCGTTGCGTTCTTTCTCACCCGCTTGCCTTTTAAATGTTAATAATCTGAATAGCCTACTTAGATGTGTTTGTGCCAAATTACTTGTACTTTAGGAGTAATAATAAACCTGAACCCACCAGAAAGCCAGAGGCTCTTACAGCAGAACTGCCTGACAAAGAATATGCATTGACTACCAAAACATGTGCAGTTTTAGTCCTTGCAATTACTAAAAGATGATGGTTTGTGGAAAATAAGCTACCTAATGTTTTAAAGTACAAATTAATGTGAAAGCAAAATGTCTAAGATGCTGTGTT
>NC_133367.1:12869092-12931186 GCF_049309525.1 Garra rufa | reverse complement strand
AAATCTCTCTTATTGGTATACATTGTAGAGAGAGAGAGAGACTTCTATTAGTGCTTTAGTTGTGTTATAATGTGTTAATGTGTTTTATTATATTTTCCTCTAATGTGTTTTTCTTGGAGTCAACGTGACCCCAACAATAAAGGTCCCAGTTTAGTAGCTATGCCATAGAAGAGTCGTTTAAGGCTTTTAAAGGAGCCATTGAGTTGACAGTTCTTAAAATAACAATTTGTTTTAGTATGAAGAATAATTTAATAATCCACATAACTATTTTCCACTATAAAGGTTAAAGTTTTTTTTCATGGAACCACAGATGCAAGTAAAGAACCTTTATGTGCAAGCAAGAGGTAATGTTACTATTATGACACCAGTCGCATTTCTGAACATGCAAATATAATCTTTATGTTAAAACTGAGAAATAACACTTCAGTATTAAAAAATATTATATTATATTATATGTAACCCTGGATCACAAAACCAGTCTTAATAGCAAGGGTATATTTGTAGCAATAGCCAAAATGTATGCCTTTTATGCCAAAAATCATTAGGATATTAAGTAAACATCATGTTAAATGGAAATATTTTGTACATTTCCTACTGTAAATATATCAAGACATAATTTTTAATTAGTAATATGCATTGCTAAGAACATTTAGACAACTTTAAAAGCGATTTTTTTCAATATTTTAGATTTTTGTACACCCTCAGATTTCAGATATTGAAATAGTTGTATCTCAGCCAAATATTGTCTATATATTATATATCTATATATTGTCTATATATTATATTATATTATATTATAGAAGAAACTCAAGGCTCATTTTTTTTTTTACAAATACATCACTGGGGTAAGAAAAACAAGTCAGTCTTAACAGAACATGAGAGTTGAAGCAGCTTGTTGTAAATGCCAAAAAATGAAAGTTTTACTCTATAAACTGAACTGATGCTGCAGCTTCTGTTGATAAACTGCTCTAAGCTTAGACTCAGGTGGCCTTAGTAAGGGATGATCTCCTGAAATGAGAATAACAGTGAGGTCATCTCATAGCGGGCAGATAGCGATGGCTAGATCTTACTGATTTACTCTATATTGTGGCTAAAAGAGCTTTTTTTCCATATTGAGTTCATATCCTGTTGCAGGGAATTACCTCATTGCTTATTCTGTCTGCACTTTTTTGGTCATTCTTTCTTTTTTCTCAAGCTCTCTCTCTCTCTCTCTTTTTTCACTGAGAATGACAGAGCAATCATTTGAAGGCATGCTTGTGCTGATGTACAACATATGGCTTAATGCACATGTTCGGAGGCCAGCATCAGAGCGTTATTGTGAAACCAAAGGCCATCTGGGTGTATTCATTGTTTAAATATTAATGGTCATTACACTTTGGTTATATGTGCTTTCATAAGCTTGAAAGGAATAGTTCATTCAAAAATTAAAATTCATGTAATTCAGTATAATTATTCATTTCTCACACTCATGTATGTTTTATGGATGCAAAAACACTACAAAGTTATAATATATGAAACTATAATGCAATATATACTGTATATGTACAGTTGAGGTCAACCTTGCAGAATCTGCAAAATGTTAATTAACTGACCACAATAAGAGGGATCATACAAAATGCATGTTATTTTTTATTTAATACTGACAGCGGGCAGTTTAACTGTTCAGGACAAACAAGGGACTCATGAACAAATATCACTAAACAAAAAAAAAAAAAAAAAACAACAACACAGTAACAACACAGTATTAAAGGAACACTCCACTTTTTTTGGAAATAGGCTCATTCTCCAACTCCCCCCGAGTTAATAAGTTGATTTTTACCGTTTTGAAATCCATTCAGATGTTCTCCTGTTCTGGCGATATCACTTTTAGCATAGCTTAGCATAGATCATTGAATCCTATGAGACCAATAGCATCGCGTTCAAAAATGACCAACGAGTTTCCATATTTGTTTTATTTAAAACTTGACTCTTCTGTAGTTATATCGTGTACTAAGACCGGTGGAAATGCAAAGCTGTGAGTTTCTAGGCTGATAAGATCAGGAACTACACTTCCATTCCGGCGTAATAGTCAAGGAAGTTTGCTGCCGTAATATGGCCGAAGCAGGCGGAGTATTATCAGAAATGAGTTCCCAGCTAGTTTAGCATTTGCACATGTGCTGCGTGGTATTACTGCTCCTGCTTCAGCCTTATTACAGCAGCAAACTTCCTTGACTATTACGCCGGAATGGAAGTGTAGTTCCTAATCTTATCAGCCTAGAAAATTGAAGCTCTGCATTTCCACCGGTCTTAGTACACGATATAACTACAGAAGAGTCAAGTTTTAAATAGGACAAATATCGAAACTCGTTGGTCATTATTGAACGTGATGCTATTGGTCTAATAGGATTCAATGATCTATGCTAAGCTATGCTAAAAGTGATATCGCCAGAACAGGAGAACGGCTGAATGGATTTCAAAACGGTAAAACTCAACTTATTAACTCGGGGGGAGTTGGAGAATGAGCCTATTTCCAAAAAAAGTGGAGTGTTCCTTTAAGATTCAGGTGTATGTAAACTTTTGAACGGGGTCATTTTTATAAATTCTACTATTATTTTCTCTTGTGGACTATATGTAAACATCTTTTATGTGAAATATTTTATTCAGGCCAGTACTAAATAAAAAATAACATGCATTTTGTATAATCCCTCTTATTTTTGTAAAATAATTAACCTTTTGCAGATTCTGCGAGGTGTATGACTATAATATATAAACTATAATTCTCAGAACCTGAGAATATTTCTTCATAAAACGCTGAATATAGTCATTTGGACTACTTTTATAATGCATTGAACGTTTCAGTCTCAACTTTTTTGTAATTACATGGAAAAGATTAACCAAAAAAGTTCAATTTGGTACGACAAGGGAAATTCAACGATTTTTTTTTTCTTCATTTTTGTGACGTTAGAGTCTCTGTAATCTATGGAGGCCCATTTCTGCCACTGATTAAAAAAATAAAAAAGGTAATTGCAAGAAAAAAAAAATTGTGAGATAAAAAGTCGCAATTGCAAATTTACATCTTGCAATTCTCGCAAATCTTTATTCGTAGAATGGTGAGACATAAACTCGCAATTGCAAGTAATAAAGTCAGAATTGTGAGAAACAAATATAAACTCACATTTGTGACTTTTTTTCTCAGAATTGCGAGCTTATATCTAGCAGTTTTGACTTTAAAACATGCAATTGCTAGTTAATTCAGAATTGTGAGATATATATTGGCAATTCTGAGAAAAAAAAGTCACAGTTGTGAGTTTGTTTATTAAATTTTTTCCCTCAAAATTGGACGTTATAACTCACAATTGAGTGTATATCTCAAATTCTTAGAAGAAAAGTCAGAATTGCGTGAAAAAGTCTAAATTGTGAGATAAAACTTGCATTTGTGAAAATGAGCAAAATAGGCTATTTCTCGCAATTGGGAGTTTACATCGTAATTCTGAGAAGAAAAGTCAGAACTATGAGTTTACATCTTGCAATTCTGATTTTATAACTCAAAATTGCAAGTTTACATCTCACAATTCTCAGAAATCTTTTTTTCTCAGAATGGTGAAACATAAACTCACAATTTCAAGTTATAAAGTCAGAAGAGATATAAGAGATAGAGATATAAACTCATAATTCTGAGAAATAAACTTCCAGTTCTGAAAAAACAATAAATATAAACTCACAGTTGTGACTTTTTTCTAAAAATTGCGTGTTTATATCTGGCAATTGTGACTTTAAAACAATTGCAATTGCAAGATAAGTCAGAATTGTGAGATATAAATGGGCAATTCAGAGAAAAAAAGTCACAATTGTGAGTTTATATGTATTACATTTTTACCTCAAAATTGGATGTTATAACTCAAAATTGAGTTTATACCTCACAATTCTAAGCAAAAAGTCAGAATTGTGAGATAAAACTTGCATTTGTGAGGAAAAAAAAGTCAGAATTGTAGATAAAACTTACATTTGTGAAAATGAACAAAATAGGCTATTTCTCTTAATTGTACGTTTACATTAGCCTGGCTATCACCAGACCACGTTATGACTTCGTCATGATTCGTGGTCTGGGAACCACATGTTCATTTTCTCGTATTTGAGGCGTGGTTTACGAATGCCCAGAGCCGTTTATTGGGCGATACGAATGTCTATCAAATGCGCCTGTGCGTAGCTCATAGCCAATCGTTTCAATTATACCGGATGACGTATGTAGAGCGAACGCAAAAAGTTGCTCTTTTTTCAAAATAAACTTGCATTCTAATGTCATTTGTCGCGCCGCTCGCGTCCAGTGTAGACCATGGTGTAGACACGAAAGATAACTTTGCGTCTGCTGCCATGCTGGATCCTTCGGTGAGTCGCATAGAAGGCGTCATCGTCTTGCTGCTCCCTCCCCGTTCTGTGATTGGTTCCCTATCTTAGGTGAAAATTAGGTCCATGGTTTCCAGACTGACTAGAAGCGTGAATAAAATCGCGCTGCGCAAGGCAGTATGGGGACACCCAGGCTACGTTTACATCGTAATTCTGAGGAAAAAAGTCAGAACTATGAGTTTACATCTTGCAATTGCAAATAAATAGGCAATTCTGAGAAAACAATTAACAGTTGTGAGTTTATATTTATTAATTTTTTTTCCCTCAAAATTGGATGTTACAACTCACAATTGAGTTTATATCTCAAAATTCTAAGAAAAAAAGTCAGAATTGCGTGAAAAAGTCATAATTGTGACATAAAACTCACATCTGTGAGAAAAAAGTCAGAATTGTGACATAGCTGTTTCTTGCAATTGTGAGTTTACATCGTAATTTTGAGAAAAAAGTCTTTACATGTTGCAATTCTGACTTTATAACTCAAAATTGCAAGTTTATATCTCACAATTCTGAGAAAAAGTCAGAATTGTGAGAGAAAAAGTTGCAATAACCTTTTTTGTTTTGTAGTCGCGGATACAGGCCTCCATACTAATCACTTAAATGGAACAGGGAAAAAATAAGGTCTTTAACTCCCACTATTCTGCCGCTCCTTGATTTAAGATCTCAAACCGAAACCTGTTACGCCACTCTGTTATTTATCAATCAAGAGCCAATCTTAGCTTCCCTTTCTTGTAAAGATCAACAGTAGCCAGAGAGCGATACCAGTAGCTGATGGTGGCGATAAACCTGTGATCTGTGGAAACATGGTGCCCCACTGTTACAGCAATGAAGGCGATGGGAGCAGATAAGCCATTACACCAGCCTCGGCTTGTCAGCTGTATTGTGCTCTTCCTCATAAACCTATTCAGTGATTAAGCACCTGTTTGCAAAAGTCAAGCTCCAGGAAAATACGCACACAGGTGTCAGACAGCCGTACAGTAACAGCCTCGTTGTCAAATGGTTTTTAAATAAGTGGAGTCACGATCAGATGGAACCAACGTCTTAATTTGTAGAATGTGAATCATTTTTAATGTAGCGAATGGAAATTTCCAGGCTTGCTCGTAATGAAAGAATATCCTGATTTAAAGCCGTTCCATTTTCCAAAAAAAAAAAAAAAAAAAAAAAATCACCTGTTCCTTTTTTAAAGCAGAACATTGTAATCCTATGGAGTAATGCTCTGCAGTGAAGATAATGTTCTATTGTCTGTCTACATTAACTCATTCGATTATTTTCCCAACAAAACTTTACTTTTGAAGTTTCCATCTAACATTAAGTTTGCATGGAAAGGTGAACGCAGTTTATTTCTTTTGACCAATTGTCAGAAGGAGAACAGCTGGACGTGCTCCAATCAAAACAGACTTTGACTTTAGTATGCAAATGTGTTGGAGGAGTAATTTCTGTTTACTGACCTTTGATATTTGCAGATGATATGCCAAGATGAAGTATAAACCAACACCATGATGCAAAAACAACGCACACAGTCCAAATTAAATATAAGGGGCTCCAGACTGCAACAAAAATTAGTTGCAAATCAGTCATGATTTAAGAAACAGTGCTGAATCAGTCTCTCTCTCTTTCTCCTTCTCTCTCTCTCTCTCTCTCTCTCTCTCTCTCTCTATATATATTTTATATATTATATATTATTTTTACAGTTTTTTATTATTTTATGATCTATTGCTTTCTTTTTTGAGCTGGCTCTTTTTAATGAGTCAGTCATGATTTAAGAAACAGTGCTATATATATATATATTATTTTTAATATTTTTTATTTTTATGTATTTTATATATTATTTTATTTTTCTTATTTTATATATTATTTTTACAATTATTTAAAAAAAAAAAAATTTAACTGGTTCTTTTTAATGGTTCAGTCATGTTTTAAGAAACTGCTGAATCAGTCTATACATATAATTTTATTTTCAATATTTTTTTATTTTTATGTATTTTATATATTATATTTTATTTTTCTTATTTTATATATTATTTTTACAATTATTTTTTAAATTATTTTACTATCTGTTTCTTTTTTTAACTGGTTCTTTTTAATGAGTCAGTCATGTTTTAAGAAAAAGTGCAGAATCAGTCTTTATATAATTTTATTTTCAATTTTTTTATATATATATTATATTTTATTTTTCTTATATATTATTTTTACAATTATTTTTTAAAATTATTTTATTATCTATTTATTTTTTTACTGGTTCTTTTTAATGATTCAGTCATGTTTTAAGAAACTGCTGAATCAGTCTATATATATAATTTTATTTTCAATATTTTTTTATTTTTATGTATTTTATATATTATATTTTATTTTTCTTATTTTATATATTATTTTTACAATTATTTTTTAAATTATTTTATTATCTGTTTCTTTTTTTAACTGGTTCTTTTTAATGAGTCAGTCATGTTTTAAGAAAAAGTGCAGAATCAGTCTTTATATAATTTTATTTTCAATTTTTTTTATATATATTATATTTTATTTTTCTTATATATTATTTTTACAATTATTTTTTACAATTATTTTATTATCTTTTTAATCTATTAAATAAATCTCTATTTTTGTTAACTGGTTCTTTTTAATGAGTCAGTCATAATTTAAGAAACAGTGCTGAATCAGTCTAATATATATGTATATATTATTTTCAATACTTTTTATTTTTATTTATTTTATTTATTTATTTTATATTTTTCTTATTTTGTATATTATTTGAAAAATGTTTTTAAATATTTTATTTATTGTTTTTTTTAGGCACTGTAAACTTCTGTAAGGTAAGCAATTTTTTTTCATAAAGTCTTCAAAATCCTGAAATGAAACCAAAAAATATTCTCTCATTCCCAAGCAGAAATTAAGGTTTCGTGACAAGCTTACTATCTTGCCTTCGCTTTGAGCACCGGCTGCGCTTGCTCTGTTTAGGTCGTAAACAGCTTCTCCTCAAAGGCGGAAGTGTTGCGTTTCAGTGATAAAGTTTATCAGCTTCTGGGGGTGTCAGAAAAGCAACAGAGGGGCCCTAAAACGTGCCAAAAAACACTACAGAAACCACCTCGTCCTCACCCATACAAGTTAATTTAGTGGTAGCTACAAATTTACAGACAACAATCAATCCATATTTAGCTTGAACATCGGTTATATACAATTGACGTCACACCGCTAAAGTTCATATTGCATGAAAAACACATGCTTGTTCACAGAAAACAATTGCAACAAGTGTTTGTTCTCATGGAGGGTTAATCAATACACATACACAGCATCTCAACCCATTCTGGGAAACACAAAGCAATCATTGTGGCTTCATTTACATGTTTTTGCCGGCAACACAAAATGTACCCATCAGCAGGACAGAGCGGCAAAATGTTGACTTCCTGTTAAACAAAACACACTGCCATTATCTTCCATCTGTCATTATTTGAATTACTGTATGTCAACTTTCATAATACGTCGCACTAAAAATACTCAAAATGCTCATTTTGTCTTATTACATTGTGCTAGACATAATGTTCGAGCTGCTTCGTGTTTAATGAAACTCACTGGAGACCTGGTCACGGTGTACAAAAAGCAAAGTACACAGTTTACGTAAAAGGGCTTCAGACATAACAAGGCTGATCAAATTTTACTCAATGTACTCGTAAGTTGGTGAGCTATACGCTGAATAATGTGATTTGTTTGTTGAAATGGGCTACCTGACACCAGTGAACTCACTGCTTCAAGCATTTAGAGATTGAGATTGAAGTTCCTTTCTCTCCACTTCTGCCTTTCGATTTACACCGCAACATTTTTCTCCTTACATGAAGTCTGCCACAGATTCAACAGCTCAAACTTCACAGCCTCAAGAAAAATTAGTTTTATGTTTTGTAAAATAAAATTAATCGTTTTTTTTATTTTTTATTGCAGTAATGCTTCAGTAGGCTTTTTTGATTTGATTTAAATCTGTAATGCACAATAAAAGTGCCTTCTATTTATAACAAGACTGTATTGAACTAACAAAAGTGCAATTTTTTGGTCTCTTTATTGCTCTTTATTATTTGCTCATAACTCAAGATTGAGGAAAAGCTCTCTCTTGTGATGTCTGCCGTACATGGCTGTGTTTGGATGTGAAATGCGTATGCGTGTGCATTGTTTCCACTTCATCGTGGCTAGGAAATGTCTCCAGGGCTTGCCCACCCAGACCCCTATAACAGCTGCTGTAAAACCGTATACTGTGATAGTCAAGTGTGTATCCCCCCTTCCAGGAAAAACCTTTCCTGAAAAGCCTGTATAAACAGAGTTGTTTTAGTCAATTCAGAATCCTATGTTGATTTCTTTTACTATTGTTGTTATCTGTGACATGATTATTGTAGAGCACTGAAACTAAACTAAAAATGTACTTTTAATAGTTTATGTTAAAAAAATATGTTGTGCAGTTTAAGTAGTAAGTTCTTGTGTTGCAGAAGCAGAGTTTAAACAATTGAAAAACCACAAAAACACAACTACTTTACAATTGGCCTCTTGCAGCAAATCATTAAAATAACTACCATGCTATCTGAATAAAACCCCACTATTTACATTGTAAATCTGACTAGTGCAAATGCATTAGGAAACAACAATACTGAAGTGTTTGTACGTCCCTGTGGACACTGTATAATTATCATTTTGGTCCGGATGAAGTAATTTTAGTTGAAAAGATTGGTTGAAAAATGTACATGGCATCTTTTTTCTTTCTCCAATTTTTAATTACTTTCAAAATGTAGTTAAATATACAGTCTATTTCATATATTAGTTTTTCTTTTTCATATTTTTCTCTCTCAAGTATTTATACAGTTAAAGAGACTCAACTCTTGTCAACGATTTAAAGTCCAGCGAAAACAAACAAAAGGGCAAGCCTGCATCTTTTAAGACGGTCAGTTCTCTTAAGCATTTAAGAGAAAATGCCAGATTTACAGCACATGGTTTCTCTTTCATATCAGAGCTTGTGTCCTGTTCCATTCCTCATACCTTTCTTCTGACACATGTTCTTTTAAAGATAATGCCAAAATGCTCAAACCAAAGTGAAAGAAATTATTCCTCATGCCAGTTTCCCTCAAGAACATTAAGTGTTGTAGCTCCCCCGAGGATGCTTCATCTGCATTAAGTTTGACTGGCCGGCTTGTTCCTGTATATCCCGACTATAAACACAAGCAATTATGAGCTTAAACCTTGTGTTTTTTCCCCCCCTGTGCAAACTTCACCTGGCTGTTTTACATTCCACCGTAACAAGTCGTTCATTTTTGCGTGAAACGTTGTATGTGTCCAATCTCTCTGTAATCTGAGACAACTCCAACACTGCCTGGCTCAACCTTGACGCACTTCTCACAGGTCTTCATCTCCCCTGAGAAAACCCACCACAGGCGCATTCAGAACTTTGGGTCATATGATTACAGGAGGTTTGAAATTCCCTAGACATGTGATATAGAGCAAGCTGACCTTACTGACATGGCACTGATTCATTGTTCGCCAATACAGACCTTACGTAATCAAATCTCGGAAAATTGATCACATGCATAGTGAGTGCTAAAATAAATCTTAGTCAAGTAAAGAAGAGATGGAAACTCACAACTCTGCCTCTGCTTCGGAGAATTCGCTGAAGAAGGTGCTGCCGTTGGAGTGCGGCGGTCCTGGCGAGGGCTCCTCACTCCTGTAGCTGCTCTGGCTGCTCCCTTCCTCAGCCAGTGCCTCTTGCAATGTGGGGGGGCTTTGGAATGATCCAGGCATTCCTGGCTCTGGAGACCCTAGGAGGCAGGGGCACCGAGTCCGAAGCCCCTTGTAAAGGAAGTTCATTTTCAGAGCGGGTATCCAGGGACAGCCAAGAAGGTTCTTGAAGGCCGCACGAAACTCTGGGCTTCGGCAGTAGATGATAGGGTTGAGGCCGGAGTTGATATAGCCTAACCAGTTTAAGAAACGAAAAACGTTCTTGTCCAGGACGTCTCGATCAAGGGCATTGATGATGTTCGCCACGAAGAACGGCAGCCAGCAAAGTGTGAAGACACCCATGATGATGCCTAAAGTCTTGAGGGCCTTGTGCTCCTTGACTACGGTTAGTCTCGACGGCCGTCTACGTGAACTTTTCCGCTTCGCCGTCGTTCCTCCGACGTTATTGCACGTCGATGGTAAGTTGTTGTTGCCGTGGAGCGTCGGCTGTATCTGATTCCCCATGCACTCGTTTTGGAACCTCAACCGGTTCTTGTCGATGAGCTGTACCTGCCGTGTGGCGATGAGAAAGACGCGTGCGTAGACGAAAATCATGATGAGCAGCGGAATGTAGAACGAAACCACTGATGAAATGATTGCAAAGTGAATGTTTATTTCTAAATCGCAGCAATTGGGGTTATCGTAACAACTTTGTGCTTTTTCGTCATTCTTCGCACGATAGTACTGGTTCATAATTGGGACGAAGGAGGTTAGAGCTGAGACCAGCCAAATGACGCAAACAATAATTCGAGCCCTGCACTTATTCAAAAGCATTTTATACCGCAGAGGCCGTGTGATTGCAATATAGCGATCCACCGCGATAATGCAAAGGGTCTCTATGCTGGCGGTGACGCATAGCACATCAATCGATGTCCATAACTCACACAAAGTCTTATTGAGTTGCCAGTTCCCCGTTACGACAATCGTGGCGCCTGGGGGCACCACCAACACCCCCATTATGAGGTCAGCACATGCCAGCGACATGATGAAAATATTCGTCATGGTCTGCAGCTGGGAGGTGCGTGCGATGGCGATGATGACCAGAAGATTACCAATGACGATAATGGTGATGATGATGATGATGACCATGATGAACAGCTCAAACGACTTCAGCCCTTCACTCTCCGGCAGAGTCGCATTGGTTGTTTGATTGCTGTTCATGTTTCATGCATTCAGAGATCAAGGCATGCAATTTTTCAAACTGAATCTCAGAAACAAGCAGCAGCAAAGAGACCTAGCTAGGTGCTGAGATGACAACGTCACGTTTAATCTTGCATTTTATACCGCCGTATCTCCAAATCTTGAACAACAGCATCAATTCTGTTTCGGCTCTCCTGCAGGCATCCTGAAAGTCATGCAACTTGTGCGTCCTGTAGAGTCTGAAGCAAACGTAGCTGTCATGTTCCACACATCTGAACTGCAGATGTAGGAGGGAAAGTTAAAACTGGTCCGCGAGAGATGGGGGCGAAAACATTTGGAACTTTTTTGAAAAGCTCTCGAAATCAGCAGAGAAAAGGCAGATAAGCAGCCGTCCTGTTGAAGTAGTCCGCTGAAGTGGAGTTTGAGCTGAAGTGGAGGAGGTTCAGTCCGCGTGTGTGCAGCGGGCGAGTGGAGGTGCCTCTACTGCCAGAAGCTCAAAGGAGCAGTGACACTGCCGACAGTCAACAGTGGTAAAACACTCTCTCCCTCTCTGATAGTGCTTGCTCTCCCTATCTCTCTCTCTCTTTTGGAGTTGAGTGTTCAGCATGCTGTAGTTGCAGTCACATTTCACCCGATGGGTGGAGTTGTAAAGAGTGCCTCACACACTCACACACACCCCCTCTCTGTCTCTCTGTCCAACAAGTACACAACCAGCAAACATAAAACACTTTTTATCTTGTCTGTCATGCATCACAAATAGACGTACATGCAATAATATACACACAAGATATAAAAATGTCTAAAGTGAAGTTAATCACTGTAAACATAAAAACCATACACTCTGTAGAAAAAAATACTTTACTTACTATTTCTACTTAGAAATTTCTACTTAATGTCACAATATTTTACAAAGAAATGGCAAATAACTCTATTTGTGTGTGTGTGTGTGTGTGTGTGTGTGTGTGTGTGTACCTGGTATTCATCACGTTGTGGGGACCAAATGTCCCCACATGGATAGGAATACCAGTAGATTTTGACCTTGTGGGGACATTTCTTAGGTCCCCATGAGGAAACAGGCTTATAAATCATGCACAATGAGTTTTTTGATGAAGTAAAAGTGTGCACAATCTCCTGTGAGGGCTAGGTTTAGGTGTAGGGTAGGTGTAGGGCGATCGAAAGTACGGTTTGTACAGTATAAAAACCATTACGCCTATGGAATGTCCCCATAAAACATGTAAACCCAGCATGTGTGTGTGTGTGTGTGTGTGTGTGTGTGTGTGTGTGTGTGTGTGTGTGTGTGTGAGAGAAATTTAATAAATTTAGTTTTGGTTTAAGAACCATTTTTGAGTTCCCTGAAGAACCTTTCAGTGAACAGTTTGTTGAACATAAAGAACCATGTGTGCAATGAAAATCCTTGGATGTTAAAGGTTTTTATGGAAGCATTGATTCCAATAAAGAACCTTTAACAAATGTAGGTAAATTGCTATAATAATAAATATATAATAATAAAAATAAGAATGACCTCATGTTCATCAAGGCTGCGTTTACTTGATCAAAAATACAGAAAAAAATACAGTTTAAATTTTTTTTTATTATTATTATTTTTAATATATTTTAAAATATAATTTATTCCTGTAATGCAAAGCTGAATTTTCATCGCCATTACTTCAGCCTCCAGTATCACATGATCCTTCAGAAATCATTCTAATTTGCTGATTTATTACTTTTATTATCAATGTTGGAAACATTTTTTTTTTTTTTTTGGACCCTGTGATTCTTTTTTTTCCAAGATTCTTTAATGAATAAAAAGTTTAAAAGAAGAGCTTTTATTATTTTTTTTATTTTTTCTTTGCTATCACTTTTTTATCTATTCAACACATCCCTGGTGAATAAAAGTCATATTTGCTTTTTTCAAAAAAGAAAGAATAAAAATGTCCAGACCACCACAAACGTTTAAATCGTAGTTTATATCGTTACAAAAGATTCCTATTTTAAATAAACACTGTTCTTTTTAACTTTTTATTAATTAAAGAATCCTGAAAAAATTATGACAGGTTCCAACAAAATGTTAAGAAGCTCAACCGTTTTAAAAACTGATAATAAATCAGAATATGAAAAATGATTTCTGAAGGATCATGTAACACTAAAGACTGGATTAATGATGTTTAAAATTCAGCTTCTCATCACATATAAATTACATTTTTAAAATATATTGACAGTCATTTTACATTGAAATAATATTTTACAATATTACATTTTTTCTAGATTTGTGATCAAAAGTGCAGCTTTGATGAGCATAAGAACTTCTTTAAAAAAATAAAATATCTTACTGATCCCTAACTTTTGAATGAGAGTCTTTATATGAA
The DNA here is from genome assembly GCF_049309525.1 of Garra rufa. Classification (NCBI taxonomy): domain Eukaryota; kingdom Metazoa; phylum Chordata; class Actinopteri; order Cypriniformes; family Cyprinidae; genus Garra; species Garra rufa. Next base: position 12,917,561 of record NC_133367.1, on the reverse strand, counting down.
TTAAATATATAGATTATATATATGACATACCAATTTATTTAATGCACTTTACAGTCAATATATATTATCAGTATGTGTGTTTCTTTGTTACGAGCACATACCAGTTTAATTCAATTACTAAGCGATAAATTAGCAGTAAGAAGATTAATAATTCCAACTAATCCTAAATTTCAAGAGAGTTGCCAACAGCAAGTGATATATATTTTCCCTCGATACTATTAATCTGAAAATAGATACCAGTTTGAGAAATTAACACAGAAAATCAAGAATCAAGAATAACAACACTTCAAATCAAAATGAATTTTTATGTTGGCACTGAAGTAATACATTTCCTAAGAGATTCATAGATAATTATCCAGTGTTTCCATGTCTAATGTCCCACGTCTTGGTCTCCATCTCACCCTGAGAGTAGCTGCCACAACCAGACAGGCCTGTTCAGACTGGGCTATATCTGTTCATACCCATCTCCTTCTGTATTGTCCTGGTGTTACATGTTCAAAGGAAGTCAAAAATGTTTTTGTATGTCAAGAATTTAGTAACAAGGCTATCTAAGGCTCTGTCAATCAAGCTGTGCTCAGATTAGTTAGAGTCAAACTGATGGCTGATAGTGCATGTCTGCTTTTTGTGGATTCCCTCGGAGTCTGGCTTTAATTAGAAGTTTCTTGTAACTTGTCTTCCATAGCTACAAGAAAAAAAAAATCTGATTTTTTAGAGAACAGCTGCCTCGTTAGAGAAGTCTGTCTCGTAACATCCCAACCTGTTGGAGTATCTTCTACTATCGCATTCTGCTGTGTTCTGTGGCAGTGTTTGACGATATGAACAGGATACCCGCTCCCTTGGGGCCGTTGTTCAGCACTAAAAATAATAGATGCTTATCTGGCCTGCGACTCACGCCAACCCGGCCACAACCAGGAAGAACAATCAAGACAAATGCCTGGCATGCCATTCAGCTGCGAAAATCTGGGCAGAGTAGTCGCCAAGGTCTTTGTCATCAAGTACTTCCTTCCCTCCTCTGTCTCTTTTCCTCCTCTCTGTCTTTCTGCCTGACATTATCTTATTTTGTTCACACCACTCAAAACGTTAGCGTGTGCTCTCGCTGGCAAACCCTTGTGAAGAAAAAGTAGAGAAGAGTACTTACTGAAATAATCCACTTTAAAAGAATAAACTAGGTGCAAACTGAATGTAATGTCTTGGACATTTAACTGAATGTTATCTGCCATTAAATTAAAATGTAATATAGTTTAATTTACAGTGGTATAGTTTTTTATATGCAATTATGTTTATATACTGTCCTGAGTTAGATATTTTACATAAAATGTTTACATATAGTCCACAAGACACAAAATAGCTGAAACTATTAAAATAACCCCCCTCAAAAGTTTGGGAACCTTTTGCTTTTAATACTGTGTGTGGTTACCTGAATGATCCACAACTGTTTTTTTTTTTTTTTTTGTGATGGTTGTTCTTGAGTCCCTTGTTTGTTCTGAACAGTTAGACTGAGCACTGTTCTTCAGAAAGGGGGTGAAAACTTTTGGACAGGATGAAGATGTCCAAATTTTTCTTATTTCGTTGGAATATCTTTTTTTCCATTTAGTACTGCCCTTCAGAAGCAACAGAAGATGCTTGCATGCTTTCCAGAAGACAAATTAAGTTCAATTTACCTTGATCTTCAAATTCCAAAAGTTTTCACTCCCGGCTCTTCATGCATCGTGTTTCCTTCTAGAGCATCAGTGAGTGTTTGAACCTTTTTATTTTAAATGCCTTTGTTTGAGTCCCTCAATTGTCCTCAGTGTGAAAAGATGGATCTTAAAATCATACAGTCACTGCTGGAAAGGGTTCAAATATGCAAAAGATGCTGAAAAACTAAAGAATCTGCAGGACCTGGAGGATTTTTCAGAAGAACAGTGCTCAGTTTAACTGTTTGGAACAAACAAGGGACTCAAGAAAAACCATCACAAAACAAAACCAAAAAAAAAAAAAAAAAAAAAAAAAACTGTCATGGATCATTCAGGTAACCACACACAGTATAATAAACTGTTCAGAACAAACAAGAGACTCATGAACAACCATCATAAAACAAAACGGAAAAAAAAAAAAAAAAAAAAAAACAGTCGTAGATCATCCAGCCCCGGTGAAAAAAAGCCTAGGCTGGTTTTAGCTGGTCAACCAGCCTGGTTTTAGCTGGTCATATCTGGTCGGCAGGCTGGTTTTAGAGGGGTTTTGGCCTTTTTTCCAGCCTGGCCAGGCTGGTCTTAGCTGATCAGGCTGGAAAACCACCAGCTAAAACCAGCTACTTCCAGCTTAAACCAGCCAATACCAGCCAACCAGCCTAGGCTGGTTTTAACTGTTTTTTTTCAGCAGGGAGGTAACCATGCACAGTATTAAGAACCAAGGGTTCCCAAACTTTCGCATGCCATTGTAAATACATCTTGATATGTGATTATATTAGGGTTGTCTCTGTTTTTTTTTTTTGGTAATCGAGGAATCGGTCGATAATTCTGATGATTAATCGAGTAATCTGATCATTATAATATATATATATTTTTGTGTGGTAATTAAAATAGACCTAGGTGAACAATAGCATTTAAAATGAATTAAAATACATATGAGGAAATAAAAATTGGTTCAAATAAAGTATCAAACACAAGTAATCATATGGTTTTATTAAACAAAATGGACAACGGCCTGACGATTGTTTTTACACTTTACTGCATGATCTAATCACTGCTCAATATTGACTTATTTCAACAATATTTAATTCAAATGTCCACTCAATCTTTAATATTTGACTATTTCTTTACAACAGAAATGCTACAGCCACTTTAATTTATTATCTCAAAATGTGTAAACACAGAGCGGGTGTTTGAGCTTTTATTTTGAAATTGTGAAGAACAGTTAGCATATTGAAAAAGATGATGTATTCTCCTGTGTTTGCGCAGTTTTATAAATAATTTACCTTACAAATCTGATGAAATGGCACATTGTGTTCCCAGATGAACGTTATAATAAACTCAGACTCACAGCAATATGCAGAGATGAAGTCTGAGACACTTTGTGTATATGTAAATGATAACTGTTTGTGTGGAGCAGCATTTATTGTGAATGGAGCCGCTCTGAGACGCACGTACTTAGGTAACCTACACATGTAAATAAATAAAAAGCATGTATTAAACCTGCATTGCATAGAATTATTTATTTTAAAATGTAGCGTGAATTAAAAATCACATTATTCTTTATTTTTATATCATGCAGCCATAAAAAAACCTCTCTAATAGAGTGTTTTCATGAAGCATCATCAATCTGCCATATTGGTGGCGCTGAATGTAAACAATGCCACTGAACCGAACAGAACTTGCAAATTTTGCTGATTATTGCTGCTAAAAATGGTCATGTTTTGGGCTGTACTAATCGGTCTTACCGGCAGTGGTGGACAGTAACGAAGTAGTTGTACTTCGTTACTGTACTTAAGTACATTTTTCAAGTATCTGTACTTTACTGGAGTAGTTTTATTTTGAGTAACTTTTACTTTTACTTCACTACATTCCAAGGCATAAGATCGTACTTTTTACTTCACTACATTTCAAAAACATGTCGTTACTCCTTATAATATATCACGTGTTCCGAGACGCAGAAGCGGTGTCTGATTAATGAACAAACTGATTCTTTTCAATCGGTTCGCAAATCGCAACAAACGATTCATTCACGAATTGGACCGATCCAATTGCAGCTGTTCTCGAGTCGACAACTTTTTGATTCAAATGAGCCGTTTAGAGCGAGTCTCCCGTCAACTGGATTCACAAACAAGAACCGGGAGATCATGTGAGCGCGTGCGCGAGTGATGCTGCGAAAAGTAAGTTATAATGTCGCATTTTAGGATTAATTATTGTAACTGTCAGTTGTTTGCGAACTAAATCTGCTGTAGAGGGTGATGTATTTAAGCCCTCTGAAATGCTTGAATGCAGACACATTAACTTAACATCATTGTCTCTTTTTAGGTCAAAAAACATTAAAACAACGGATTAAATAAAATAACTCATGCCCGTTCATATTCGCTGCTGTAACATTAACAGTTTTATTAAAATGCTACGTATCCTTATGTGACGTCTGTTTTTAAATTGTTTATTAACGGTATACTTTTTTATATTGTTCGGATCAACTAGCCTAGTAGACAGAATCTGTTTATACAAATGTTTATTCATAACCATACTGAAAATAAGTAAATATAGCTGATGCTAACTTCCTAACAAACAAGCTTGCTGGTGCTAAGTTGAGGTAATTTTCAGATATGAAGTCCACGTATTTATAATCAACCACCTAGACAGTTTACATCTGAGGGAAAAACAAAAGATGTGATGTTCAGAACATGGTACAGAACTACAGTAATTATCAAAGTGGGAAGTAAAGCCCTCTGTGGGCATTTGGCCAGGAGTGTTTTTACACAGACAATGTTTGAGAAAAAAGAAAAATATTATGAAAAATAATTACATTTTTCTTCTTAACTTCAGGCCTTATTCTCCTATCATTTATAACTGTGCCGTTCTGCAAAATAACAAGCTTTAAAAATAACACCTTTTCTTACTGGTTGAAATGAGATGGTCAAATCAGTTTTCTCTCAGGTACATGGCAATGTAAGCTTCACAGTGAACATCACTCTTGTCAACGTTGTCCATATCAACAACACTTGACTCATGTAGGCTAGTGATTATTTTGGGAAAATCCAAGGCTTTTTGAACAGTAGGATGTTTAAAAAAAAAAAAAAAGATAAATAAATATATATATATATATATATATATATATATATATATATATGCTAATATAAAATTAAATTAAGTAACCTTTATAAAATATCAAAATAGTTCAGTACTTTTTTACTTAAGTACACAAAAAATGTATTACTTTTGTACTTTCACTCAAGTAAAATTGAAAAAGGAGTACTTTTACTTTTACTGGAGTAATATTCTATTATACGTATCTGTACTTTTACTCAAGTACTTGATTTGTGTACTTCGTCCACCACTGCTTACCGGGAAAAGCATTTGGAGTACTATAGACTGCCAAACGTTTTAACAAATCAAGCAGAAGAGTGCAAAAATGTGTTTGAGGAAAGAAAGCATTTGTGGTTTGCCAAACTGAACCAGGATTTCCAGAGCAAGAGTTTTGACAACATTTGTGTTTGTTCTTATAATTTATGTTATAAATGTTAATATTAATGTTATTAATTTGATCTTATATACAAATACAAAAATTAATTTTGAAGTACACTAGAAGTGCACTTTCAATACAAGTAAGCATACTTCATTTTCACAAGGGTTGACTAACACTGTTGTCTTAACTAGGTGTGAGGCTATAAAATGACATGTAAAGTTACATGTTCCATATAAATCTGAGACTTTTTCCTAACTGGGTGCGACTGCAACTGGGTCCAAGGTGAAATCTCATTGGTTCACAGAAATCTAATTGGCTCTGCATAGCTGTGTTTTAAACATTAACTCTCTTCCACTGACTAGTGCTTTGTTGCACTATCATATTTAGCGTAGCCAGACAAACTGCTTGTTCTTGGAAAGTGGTTGCATCACATGTCAGTAGAGGGTTTGCACTTATATCACGGTTTGGTCAGTTACCCGGATGCGCAGCCATGTTGGCGATACTCAAATGTAAACAACAACCCAGAAAAAAATGCGTGGAAGCTGCTAAATCATATAGAGAACGACTTAGTAAGCAGAAAAGGGCACGACATTTTGACAAACTGTTAATAGGTGGTAAAGACACATATGAGCAGTGTTCATTAAGGTATTAGCCTAATATTTCACCTACCTGACAGGAAATGATAAGAACACACATGAATGTTGTCAAGATTCTTGCCCTGGAAATACTGGTTCAGTTTGACCAAACACAAACAACACAAACTTTTGTTCCTACAGTTGTTTTTGCACACTTCCCCTTGATTTGTTATAACTTTTGTCAGACTATAGTACTCCAAATGTTTTTTTCCATTCTGACCGATTAGTACAGCCCAAAACATGACAATAATTGATCATTTTCAGCAGCAATTGGTGACGTGTCGTGAAAACAATCTATAGAATAAGTGAATATTCACATTATATTTGATCCATGGCAAAAAAACATTGATCCATAACAGAAATCCTGGAATTGATTCTGAAAAATGTGTTCAACTGTGTTCAACTTGTCCAAAAAATTGGCAGAGCACAGTCTAATATTGAAAACAAGACTCACAATTAGTTCCGGTCACACGGTGCTGAATATAGATGAACACAGATAAAAACAAACTGTATTTCCTCTCTTTCCCCATAAAGACTTGGCAGCATTATTCTCTTCTCGGTTAAGTGAGGTTTTATTGCTTTTGTTGTTCTCTCGGGACATTTAAGCAATGAAGTACTTGCTAAAATTGTGGGATTGACAATCTAATACATTTTATGAAAGATTTTATTGACATAAAAGTATTTAAAAAATATCAAAGTGATTTAATGTACCTGAAGTTCTACACCTGATTAAACTCAGATGACCTGAAGTGTATTGTTTGTCCATCTGAACACTATGAAAGTTTGTCGGTGCTCATTACCTTCAGAGGAATTCTTCTATAAACCCTGATGTGACTTAAGTATTTTATTAGATTTCAGAATGATCACTAACCCACAAGCTTCATGCCATTCTAAATGAGTTTGGGCAGAGGCTACATATAAACAGGTAAACACTGATGTCCTCAGAAGATCAAGTGCTTCATGTTAGCTTAGATTTCGACTGAAGCCTTTGTTTAGTGCTCAGATATATTATTCATAGCTGCAGTCATGAGACGGAAAATTATTCAGTTAAATGCAGTCTGTTTGCATTATGGTTGATGATGGAATTAAATCAGAAATGTGCTCTGAAATGTTTGTCCTCATTACAAAGATTTTACCTCAAGACAATCTTGTTTTATTATGTGAAATCATGTGCACTGACATTAAAGTGAAAGTTCACCCCAAAATGCAAAAAATGGTCATTATTTATTCACCATGTTGTTCCAAACCTGAATGAACTTCTTCCTTCCGAACAGAAAAGATGATATTTTGAAGAATGTGTAAAAGCAGTTCATTCGAAAGAAACTCAGAATTCAGAATTTTAATTTTAATTCAGATTCAATTTAAGATTTCTAGAAGTATATTTAGCATTTAAACCAACAGTGATGCCAGTGCAATATTTGCATATGGGGTTTTCACAATATTTATGTTGCTGCTGAAAATGATCAATTATTGTCATGTTTTGGACTGTACTAATCGGTCGGACCGGGAAAAACATTTGAAGTACTGTAGACTGCCAAAAGTTATATTAAATCAAGGAGAAGAGTGCAAAAAGCTGTCTGAGGAACAAAAGGCGTTTGTGGTTGGCCAAACTGAACCAAAATTTCCAGGGCAAGAATCTTGACAACATTCGTGTTTGTTCTTATCATTTCCATTCAGGTCAGTGAAATATTAGGCCAAAACCTTCATTAATACTGCTTGCACATATCTTTACCACCTGTTGACTTTAGTTTGTCAAAATATTTGCACCATTAGCATCATTTCCTGCTTACTAAGTCCTTCTCAATATGATTTAGCAGCTTCCGCATTTTTTTCTTTTTTTTTTCTAGTTTAGACAGCATAAATTAGCAGAACAACATATTCGGTAGTACATTAACCATGCAATCCATGCTGTTGTTTACATCCGAGTATCTCCAATATGGATGCGCATCCGGGTATCTGACCAAACCTTGACGTAAGTGCAAACACTCTGTTGAGTTTATAATATACTTTATGATTTGCACATGAAATTAGAACACCAAAAAAAAGTAGAATTCATTATATATCGCTTTTCTCACACAATATTGACAATGTGGCGTGGGGCATGTTTTTTTTGAGTGGTCATTGCTGGCTCTGAGTCCATTAGCAGATGGGGTGATGAATATGCTGTGTAAGTGGAGTGACTCATTAGCGAGAGGCTCATCTGAACTTGTTAAGGGCTTAATTGGATTGAGCAATAAAAGCTCTTCTACAGTCTCTTATTTTGATTGATGACAATGCACAGGTGCACCCTCTCCTCTGTCTCTCTCTCTGTTAGCTTTTTTCTCTGTGAGATTTCAAATTGTGGGGAGTGGTTTTGTCCGAAGGGCACTGCGAAGGTCATAAAAAAAGGTCATAGTTACAAGCATATACTGAAAGTAAACATGAAAAAGGGTTAAGGGTCTGGATTTTTATTATTAGCTGAAATTTGCCATGACATGAAAGCTTATCTTACTAGATTTTGTTGTTGTTGTTTGTTTTTTTAAATGGAAAATGCAATGTTTATTATTATTACTTATCTGTGCTGTCACTGACATTGACACTTTTTTTTAGAAATTTTTTAGAAATTAGTTCCTAATGAACTTTTAGAAAACCATTAATTCTGTGAAGAGTGACAGAGATGCAAATTACAGTGTCTTGCAAAAGTATTCATACCCCTTCATTTTTTTCACATTTTGTTTTGTTGCAGCATTATGTTAAACTGCTTTAAATTAGTTTTTCCCCACATCAGTTTACACTCCATACACCATAATAATGACAAAGCAAAAACGTCTCTAGGTTACGTATGTAACCTTAGTTCCCTGAGAATAGGGAACGAGACACTGCGTCCTCTAGAGGGCGCTTTGGGGAACGCCGCAGCGTGACTCGTGTCTGAAGAATACATAGAAAAACTACATGAAATGGCCTGCGCCAGCGTATGACGTCACCACGGCGCACACGTCGCCACCACTGCGTCACTACCGGGCGACCATAACATAAAAGAGGCGCCCGTGCAACACAATACATCTTCAATGTCTGAAGCTTATCGTCCGAAGCATGGAGGAAAGTCTAGAGGACGCAGTGTCTCGTTCCCTATTCTCAGGGAACTAAGGTTACATACGTAACCTAGAGACGTTCCCTTTCGAAGGGAACTCTCACTGCGTCCTCTAGAGGGCGCTTTGGGGAACGGATATACCCACGCTGCTATGCTGACGGGAGTGCATGCTATGTCAGCGAGCACTAAGCAACAATTCTGAGAAGAATTGCCCCTACTAGGACGTGGTGACGGCTGACAAGATGTTATCCCCCATGGCCAGAGACCTGAACTGTTACCCACTTACCTAGACTGGGTTAGAACCCAGGGCACAGCTCTAGGCTTGGAATTAGAGTAATTCCTTCTGAGGGAAACGGCTAAGTTTCAAGGAAACTTAGACTCTTCAGAACAAGGAACTACCGCAACATAGGGCCTAGTTCCCTCAGGAACTGGCTCTCATATGAGGGCAGCAAACCTGTCCTGGGTCCGTTCAAAGGGCCACTAGTAGTGTTATGCCCTGATAGTGGATGGTCAGCAGATATCAACAGTGATATCTAAAGAGTTGAACCCAGGGGACCAGGGTTGTAAGCCAACTCCAATAAAAGGTAACGAGGCAAGACGCGTGACCCATACCATAAAGGGTTTAAGGAAGAACCCAAAACTTGGTGGGAACCTACCACACACGTGGATTTTATAAAAGTGCCCCAGGTGTATGTGCACTTACCACTCTTGTGAATTTTAAGAAAGACGCCCAGGCATAGCGTGGGACGCTTACCGAAATGATCGGATTTAAGGAGAGTGTTTTCCCAGGGGGTTTCACTATCAGCTCCATGCCGTCTGAAGAGACGGAAGAAGGGGATAACCCTCATGATGAGGGGATTGCCATGCTGCACCCTACTCCGGACAGAGGCTCGCAAGCTATCTGTCAACAGGGATAAACATGGAGCTGAGACCATCCTGTAATAGTGGACGATAGTGGAGGACAAATTCCTAACCCTGATCCACAGGGAGGATCGCTCCCCAGAAGGGGGCACTGCTCGCAGGGCACCCTTAATGAGAAGGGGGAGCGTGCACAGCCCGGTCCACATGACCTTTATAAAGGTCCGGCAATCTCACGAAGGTGGGTTGGCGCTCATAGAGGACCCCTCCCAAAGAAGGGGAGCTGCGTAACCCAACAGGAGCGAATGATCTTACTGTTACCCTTCGTAGAGGGGAGCATTCATCCAGAATCCAAGGCTGGAGAGTAAAAACCTGAAGTATGAAGGTCAAGCTCCTAACCCTGACGCACAGGGAGGAAACTCGGCCACCAAGGAGTGGTGCTCTGATTCAGTGAACCCTTGAGAAATTGGGGCACGCCAACATCCTTGTAGAAGGTAGTAACTCTCAGAGTCTACCCAGGGTAGATTCCCGCCCTAAGAAGGGAGGAAGACTTTCCACCCTGAGATGGTGCTCTGAAGGGAACCCTAGACTTAGGGGAGCTATAAGGTCAGTTCCAAAAACCCTGCGCACAGGGAGGAACGTGAGTTCTTAAGCTCTAAGGGACCCTTTCCTCAGAAAGGGGAGCACTGTTTGGTTTGCCTTACAGAATTCTGGGTAGCTCCAGAATTATATCATGAGGACAGCTTCCTAACCCCGAGGTCAGGGGGAAAAACCATCCTATGGTTTACCACTTCGTAAAAACCTTTCCTGGAAAAGGGAAGTGAAATGAGGCCTGAAGAGAGAGAATTGATCATATGGTGTCAGCTTTCTAAGGTATTTAAATACCGAAGGATGCTCAAGCCTTCTCACATAGAGGGAGGCATTCATCAGCCTGGGTGTAGATTCTACATTAAGCACTACCTCAGCCCTCAGGCTAGAATGAGGTGGCTTGAGATGAGTCACAGAGTGACACTCAGTTACATAAAACCCTTTCCGCAGAACGGGGAGCGTTCACCAAAGTAAACTGGAATCAAGACCCAAAGCTGGAAACCTGATCTGTAGGCTGTCCCTGCTGGAATAAGTGTTGTGCAGACGGACACCACCATGCGACCGGTAGGGAGGGGTGCTCCGTTGAATTATCCGTATTCCTTCCTAAGGAATAAACACAACACGCAACCTAACCCCGCAGGCCAAACGCCCATCCACCCGTAGGGGGCGCTATTAGGGAGTTATGTTCCTGCCTCATCAGGACATAGAGCCTAAAATAGGCCTGCAACGGACAGCGTTAAACATGCCAAGGGCAAACCTAAGAAAGAGACTTAGGGAGCTTACCTTGAAGAGGACAGAAGTCCTATGTCTAACATATGCTGTAAGGGTTTGGTTTACCGCACGGCCTGTGGCGTGGAGAGGGCGAACACTGCCGTAACCTTAATCCATAGGATCAGAGGGGGAGCATCTGCCGTAGACTCGTCGTATTTCTTCTGTGAAGAAAAGAAAACAACATGCACAGGCCTGAGACAGCATGAAGTTCCCTTATTTTTACTTTAAAAATAAAAATGGATCGTACTCACCCATAAGAACACCCTGCGTGTTGAAAAGGCGGGTTCCCTTAGAAACCGCCTAAACGATAGATTCCAGACCATCAGTAAATTAGGGTTCTATGCAGGCAGAACCACCAAAGAACATCATAGGTCCGGGGAGTGCAGGAAGTCCCGATGGAGACTTAATAGGGAATTAATATGGTGACCAGACTGGACAGAGGGAAGGCAAAAGTTTTACGTACTGCTCTGATCCTTGCGAGAGCGTTGTCTCGCTTGGATCACTTCCCTCAAATCCTGTCTGCCACCCTTCGACCCGCGTCGCCTCCTAGACCTGCCAGCAGGCGGAGGAGGGGCGCGGGATGCAACACTAGCCTTCTGCACTCGCCTCTGTTCCTCAGAAGGAGACGGAGCAGGACCCCTGTGGTGTTCGGGCTGAGACCTGGACCTTCGAGGAATAAAGGACTTGAAGGCAGCTGAGCGCGTCTTCGCTTCTCTGAACTTTTCGACCACCGTCTCGACGGAGGCACTGAAAAGCTCAGATGGCGAAACCGGTGCGTCGAGAAGAAAGCCCTTCTCTTTCCTCCCGACATCAGCCAGGTTCACCCACTGATGTCTCTCCGTAACCACCATAGCCCCCATAGCCCTACCCATATGGGTAGCGGCCTGCTTGGTGGCACGAAGAGCAAGATCTGTGGTGCGACGGAGCTCAGCCACCTGGTCAGGGGAGAGACCCTGACCATTGTCCAGGTCTTTCAGCAGATCGGCCTGGTAGGCTTGAAGCACTGCCATGGTGTGCAATGCACCCACCGCCTGACCTGCTGCTGCATACGCTCTGCCATTCAACCGAGATGTTACTTGCAGGGCCGGAGAAGGCAGAGAGGGAGTCTTTAGAGAGGATGCCTGCCCCATGGAGAGATAGCAGGCTAGCGTCTCTTCAACAGGGGGCATCTTCTCATAGCTGTGGTCACGCAACCCTTCGATGTTAGCATAGTTCGCCATAGATGAACTATGGATGCGGGATGAGTACGGCTTCTTCCAGACCTTCTCGATCTCTACATGAAGATCGGGAAGGAATGGGAGGCTCACTGGAGCTGGGTGGTTATGGCCTGAAAGATAGCGCTCGTCGAGGCGGCCTCGCGATACTACCTTTCTAGCCCGCTTCCACGGTAGGTCAAGCCTGGCCGTGGCGCGGTCCATAACCTCCAACAGCTCTTCGTATGCAGGGCAGGAAGCCTGAGAGGATTCAGCCTCAGCCTCCTCATCCATCTCTAGCTCTTCCTGTTCTTCTTGGGTGGAACCCAAAAGAGCACTCGCTCCCGGATCTGATGATGTCAGAGATAACGCATCATCATCAGCTAGGAGTCTGTCATCGTCTCTGGCGTGCGTGCTCTTCGCCCAAACAAAATACGCAAAGATCATGTGTGCCATCAGGTGTCAAATAACGAGGACACGGATCAACACACCTCTTAAACGATTTGCTAGTGCTCGCCATGATAGTAGTTTCTTTCCAATGCACTCTCAGACAGAGAAAGCTGAAGACAGCGAAGATGTATTGTGTTGCACGGGCGCCTCTTTTATGTTATGGTCGCCCGGTAGTGACGCAGCGGCGGCGACGTGTGCGCCGCGGTGACGTCATACCCTGGCGCTGGCCATTTCATGTAGTTTTTCTATGTATTCTTCAGACACGAGTCACGCTGCGGCGTTCCCCAAAGCGCCCTCTAGAGGACGCAGTGAGAGTTCCCTTCGAAAGGGAACCATATTTGCAAATTTTACAAATTTATTAAAAATAAAACACTGAAATAAGTACATTGCATAAGTATTCATACCCTTAACTCAGTACATAGTTGAAGCACCTTTACAGCCTCAAGTCTTTTTGGGTATGATGTGACAAGCTTTGCACATCTGCATTTGGCAATTATCTGCCATTCTTTGCCTCACCTTTTCACCTCTCAATCTCTGTCAGCTTGGATGGGGGCTGGCAGACATTTTCTAGAGTCCTAGTTGTTCCAATCGTCTTCCATTATGGATAATGGAGGCTACATGCTTCTGTCAACCTTCAATGCAGCAGATTTTTTCTGAACTCTTCCCTAGATCATTACCTTAACGCAAGTCTGTCACTGAGCTCTACAGGCAGTTATCTTGACCTCAGGACCCTGGGTTTTTCTCTAAAATACATTTTCAGCTGTTAGACTTTTTCTGAGAGGTGTGTGCCTTTCTAAATCATACTCATTCAAATGAATTTGCCACAGTTTAACTTCACTCGAAGAGTAGTAACATCTAGAAGCAATATGAATGCTCCTGAGCTAAATTTCGAGTGTCCCAGAAAAGGGTATGAATACTTATGCAATGGGATCTTTTCAGTTTTTTATTTCTAATAAATTTGCAAAGTTGTTACAAACCTGTTTTGTGCTTTGTCATTATGGTGTATGAGATGTAGATTGATGTGGGGGAAAAAAGTAATATAAAGCAGTTTAACATAATGCTGCAACAAAACAAAATGTGAAAAAAATGAAGGGGTATGAATACTTTTGCAAGGCACTGTATATTAGTAAAATAAAATACTTTTGACAAAAAAAGAATCTACATTAATAAAAGTATTCTATTCACAAATTTTATATACCTCGCTTTTTCTTTATAAATAAATGAATACAAAAACAGAATGAAATATGTTTAAATGTCAATGAAATGATTGCAGCAATTTCATTCATTCAAAAATTCATTCTGTAAGGGAACTTACAGAAATGACATGGAATAAATTAAATTAATTTTCTTTTTTGTTGATTTGTTAACATTAGTTAATGTATTAACTAACATGAATCAAACAATAAACAGTACATTTATTACACTATTTATTATTCTTCATATAAAAATAGTTGTTCATTTGTTAATTCACAGTGCATTAACTAATGTTAACAAACACGGCTTGTGATTTTTATAGTGCATTACTACTTGCTGAGATTAAAATGAACTAAGATACGTGCTGTAGAAGTATTGTTGTTCATTGTTCATTCTTAGTTCATGTAAACTAATGCAGTTAACTGTTAACTAATGAACCTTATTATGGTGTTACTTTTTTATATTTTTGATAAAAAAAAAAAATAATAATAAAAATAAAAATCCACAAAAATAAAAGTGTTCTATTCACCAGTTATATTTACCATGTTTTTTCTATAAAAAGAATGAATGAATGAATGAATGAATGAATGATAAATATAAAATGACTGCAAGAATTATCAAACAAGAATGATCATATAATACTTTATAGGTTTTGACAGAGATTTAAAAAATTGAATAAATTAATTAAATAATATTTCAAACTAATAGTTTGACCAAATTAGATCTTTATTTAAAATAATATGTTTTTAAAAAGAAATAAATAAATCTACAAAAATTAAAGTATTCTGTAGTTGATGACGGGCATGCCGTGAAAGGTTTAGCATAACATGTAGCGGCACTGTCTCAGTCTCTGTTTGGCGCGGGTAAAACACTATAATGCTGAAGTTCATTTTTTGTTAAATAACTTATAAAGTATTTTGAAATTTCATAAACAGCGCAAGTGAATGATGGCGCTCTCTCTCTCTTTCTCTGTGTTTCACAGTTAACGCATATGGTTTTTTGGCTAGGTTTAAAGGAAAAGAGCATTTTTAGATAAACAAGCCAATAATATATGGCAAAGGACACTCGACTTATCGTGACTAAATTCAAGATGGCGGCGACCGGTCTGTTTCTGGTTAAAAATGTCTGTATAAATCTTCTTGTAAATAAACTACCGGTGCTTTTTCTGAGTTCTCAATGTCTCGTTTTAAATGTCAGGGCCCTTGGAAGTCTACCAATGAAGTGTGGAGCTACTTTGTGCCTCGTAAATGGCGTAAAACAGTGATTTATTTACATGGCTACTTCGATGCCCTATTGACTCTCATTGACAACCTGTTGTGAGCATCGGCTAACTGACCCCAGATTTCGGACTGCAGGACACAAACCGAGATGAGATATGCAAGGTACGTTCACACTCAGTATCATGATTCAATACACTTTAGGTCAAAATCACACCGGAGTTCTCCTTTAAGTCCAAGTTTAAAATAAAACTCTATGAACCACTTCATTGTGAACGTGCGGAGCTGTATGAACCATTAACTTACAAGCTGTAAAGTAAACAAGAAGTGTTTGTCTGAACACTTCTTGTTTTGCGAGAGAACGCAAACAATTGGTGAGAAAGCGCAAATATATTTTTGAGAGAATGCAACATTTTGTGAGGGAACGCAAAAGCTTTTTTCCACCCATCCCAATTTTTTTTTTCACCACCATGTTCCCTTAGGGGCTTCGTAGTATTCGGTTCACATTATGTTAATCTTTTTTTCTTCTTCTTCTTTAATAAGGAAAAAATAAATAATACAAATATATTATTTTTAAACTTTACACTCATTTATTTATAGACTGTTATTTCATTATACTCTTATCACTAATCTGCAGAACCATCAGTGTTTGATGTTCCAACATTTCAAATTATGTAATTCACAGAGTGAAGTGAACTTGTACAGATGTCCCCTGCTCAGTGGGCGCTATATGTAAATTGGAAAGCTTCTGTCAGCACTCGTTACGCCCTTTTTTGCAGGACAGTGGACACTCCCTTTGAAGGAAACCGTGAAGTGAAAAGCCCTGAGGAGGGGCAATATTTCCCAAATGGGAGCATTTCAGGGGATATCCTTTGAGAATGCATAGAAAGGGCACTTTTTCATTTGAAGGAACAGCTCATATTTATAATTGTGTTCTCATGCATCTAAGTATTTTCTTGTTCTCTCTGTGTATGTTGTAGAGTTGTCAATGGGAACCGCAGCAGTAAGTGCTGGAGCTGACAGACTTGGCAGGTGGTCATTAGTCTGTGCGTGAGAACGTGCCATAGCTGGCTGTGGTAGTAGACCAGAGGGCTGGGGTGAAGACTGGCACAGCTTGAGGTGTTGACGGCCAGCGGCCCTTAAAAAAGTACACCTCGCTGCTTTCATGCCCAAATAAACTTTTAGAAGCTGCATGCTTGGCTTGTCAAGTAACAGTCAATAGATACGGCTCCTGACGGAGGATATTGGCGCAATTACATTTAAACTTGGTCTTTGTCTATTGATCAAATGTGCCTTTGATCAAGTTGGCTAAATTGAATTTTGGATACATTGAGGTACTGACTGACACAAGTTGTTCTTGATTGGATAACAGTGACCAAAATAGTCTAGCCATTCGTTGGATTGTGTTTGGGTTTCTGAAGCAATGACTGATAAGCACAGTGATCGTTGGAAACCACAATGTATTTGGTGCAATCGTCTGATAATCTCTTGGCAAAGCAGTCAGATTCCTTCAGTTTTATTGGTCATGGTAATTGTAACAATTTTATTGAGCCAATATTTGTCCTCTTACATTGTGTTTATCACTTTGACAACGAAAGTTGGATGCAGTGGTGAACTTCCTGCCTTCATCCATTGAATGATTATAATGTATATATTCCCATTAAAGTTTTCACCATGTGATACACTGCATGATCAAAAGTATGTGAACACCCACCTTTAGCTATCCATTTTGGCTATTTCAGCTACACCCTTAACTAACCGGTGGATAATATCAAACATACACGAATGGGGCACAACAACAAATGGTTTGCTCAGGGAAGAACTTGACTCATCTGCACAAAACCCAAACTGGAACCTTTATTGAACGCCTTTGGTATTTATTTGAACAGCAAGCCATCACTCAACATCAGTGCCTGACCTCATTGATGTTCTTTGATCATGCAGTGTTGTATCTGATGATGAAAACTTCAGTGAAATTATATAATTACGATAATTCAATGGATGAAAAACTCTAAAGGTAGGAATTTTAACCACTGCATCCAAGTTTTTTTTTTTTTTTGGCAAAGCAATAAACAAAATGAAAGAGAACAAATATTGGCTCAATAAAACTCGTGTGTCTGAATAAGATCAAATCCCCAGAGCGTTCCAACATCTAGCACACTCTCTTAAAGATAAAGGTTCTTTATTGGCATTAATGTTTCCATGAAGAACCTTTAAAGGGGTCATGAACTGCCTTTTTTATTATTTTGTACCATTCTCTGAGGTCTACTTATAATGTTATCAAGATCACAAAACATAATTTAGAAGTAACAAACTATTTTCTGTCTTGTTTTGACAACATAGGCTCATTGGAAATACGTGCCTCTATATACATTTCTGCAAACCTGAAAAAACGTATAAACATATATGTACGAATCACTGCAGTTTCCAGTTGAAATGAACACTAGAGGCAGTAAAACTCAAACAACTTTGATTCCTTTTACACAAAGTATGATTTACAGGTACACAGTTTTGATTAATAAAGCCTAATTTTCAAACAATTGCTTACTGAATGTTATATTATGTCTTCAAAACAATTTTAACATCCTGCGCAATTTGAAAACTGATAAATTTGTCGTCACATATACTGCTTCATATGCGTGACTTTTCTAATTTAGTAGATTTGCTCAGTAGCTCACGTGATACAGCGTTGCACTCGAGTAATGAAGAGCTTCGGTAAGAACCCCATGA
This sequence comes from Garra rufa, assembly GCF_049309525.1. Taxonomy (NCBI): domain Eukaryota; kingdom Metazoa; phylum Chordata; class Actinopteri; order Cypriniformes; family Cyprinidae; genus Garra; species Garra rufa. Next base: position 12,899,710 of record NC_133367.1, on the reverse strand, counting down.
AATTACGGTTCGACACTACAGCTCAAATCTGCATACAAAAGTTAAAATAGCACAGCTGCATCAACAAATGCATTTTTATATCACTTTTGCATTTGTTAAAACTATTGGGTAGGCTTAGGGTTGGGTTTGGTGTAGGAGATATTACCAACACAATAGAGCATTAAACTTTAGCCACACTCCACGGATATTTGAACAGCCGCAATATGTACCTCAAGCAGCGTAATAAAAACACAGCGATATATGCCTGCATTAACGTCATAAAAACATATTGAATGTGTGTTTTAGCACTACTCTCTGGACATGTCACTTTGAAAATGCCACGACACGTGCAGTAAGGTACAAAATTGTGGTTTTGCAGAAATGGATGTAGAGCATGTATTTCCAATTTTTCCCCCCCATCAGTACGCTCTGTTTGAATAGACATTGTGGATTGTAGACTTGGAGGTAAATGCCCACTGCTATGATTGGTTAACAGTTGTGTATGTTTCACAGCCTACATCCTTCACAGATTGACGCTGCTGTTATTTAGCAGCAATGGTGGTTAGCAATGGTAACCACATGATAAAAATAGTTACGCTTGTGTAGTGTGACGTTACTGTTGGATTCAATATAGTTGGCATAGCATCATCTTTTAGATTCAATCTTTCTGAAAATCCTGCGAATTGTGCCTTGTTTGTAAATAAATCTGCGGTAAAATTAAGTGAACAAAGGACCAAAGTCTTACTGGTGCGGTTTGGAATTTCATTAAACATAAAGTTCATCCACTCTTTCCTAATGTTGGGATCAGAAGGAAGGCAATGCAAAGACTTTTTTCCACAACTTGACACTGCACAGCGTCTTGTTGTCTTCGGAGATATCTTTATGCGTAGACCTGCATTCGCCCCTCTTGTTTTCTATGTTACATGCGCAAATCAGTGGGCGGGGCTAAACAGCCAGTGATGTAGAAAGAGGCGTTGATCTTCTGCAGAGGCGTTGTTTAACCACACTTTTACATTATAAAGTGGCACATTCCACAACCTGTCGTTTTGGCAGATTGGCTTCAATATAAGCTGTTTTTAGACTAATGAGAAAGTTTTGAGTTCTGAAACTTGTAGAATGTTTTTATAGTACAGTGACATCTTATAAAAGATTAGGGGATTTGGATTTCTCAGTTCATGACAGCTTTAACATCCATGGATTCTTTCCATTCTACAAAAGGTTCTTTAAAAGAACCCAAAATGGGTACCTGATCTCATGACGAAAATGTACCTGTGGGAACTTCTTTGCAAGATGCGAAATACTTACCAATAAGTACATACAGTGAGGTCAATAAGTATTTGATCACCCTGTGATTTTGCAAGTTCTCTTACTTAGAAATCATGGAGGGGTCTACAATTTTCAGCATAGGTGCATTTCCTGTAGTTCTTCACCAGGTTTGCACACACTGCAGGAGGGATTTCTGGATGTAACAAGCTTGCCCAGGTAGCTCAGCTGGCATGGAATTGGACTTAGGATGCAGAATAGGGTTGTGCCGATAGATGATAGTATTGTGTATCGACAATAGTCAAAGATATTGCCTGTTGCTGATGCCTTTGACGATAGTAAGACGATTATTATTATTATTATTATGCGTCAAAAAGGCATCTAACTTTAGCGATGCAGCGCGGAGAGTCTGTTCTAGGATGCCTCAGAAACTTGCCGCGGTATAAACACAAGCATAGAGTAGATAGCTCCGCAGATGTGTGCAGTGAAAATGGGTAAGAGATTTATTCATCATACAGTGTACATAGATTAAGTGTAGACAGTCATTAGGATAACAGAGGTAGTAAAATGTGGTTTAGGCTGAATTAAATACGATATATGAGAATCCGTCTGTATATAGTAAACATAAACATTCACCTCAGTAACATCTGTATGCGTTAACTAGAATTACAATGCGATAAAACGGCGCTAAACATATGCACGTGAATTACACGCACATCGCTTCTCCACAATCAATATGAACTGAACTACAACATGAACTGATGACAAAGATCAGACATACAGCTGTAACATCATTGCAATATGACGGGTATAGAAAGATACATTCATTTACATTCACGCACGCACATTTACCGCTCCCTGAAGATAGCAGAGAATGAAACCGAAAGTAAACTTGAACCTCTCTGACAGAACTACCGTCAGCGCTCTGTACACGCACAACTGTGTCACAAGTCACATGCACTACCCTTACAAAACGAATAAGGAATTTATTACATATTGACATATTTACATATTATTAAATAAATTAGCATGATAGTATCGTGTATCTGCGATCTCACAGGCTGACGATAGGACGATGTGAAAATTGTGCATATCGCCCAACACTAATGCAGAATCCTTGGGTATGAATCCTGTGAAAAACATGACTCACAATGAAAAAGCTGAAAGATGAAAGATCAAAAAACAAGATAAAATGGCATGCTTGCGATTTTTTTTTCATCACTTTAGTTTTTGTTCATACTATCAGATGGGTTGAGATGTAGTGCAGATACGTTATTTTAAAACGACATGGAGCATTAGAGTTATAGCGCCACTCAACGGACATTTCAAGTCAGAACTGTGGTGACACGTGCAAAACCAACGTCACATAAAACATACCATTTATGTTCACATATTCTGGGGAAAAACGGCTCTTTTAGTGCCACTCAATGGACATTTTACATTGAATATGTCACAAAACATACATGACGGTACATATTTCGTTTTTTTGCGAAAAAGTGTGCTTTCATCATGAGATCAGGATGCAAATTAGTTCGTTTAGAATGGTTCATCACTATGAAAACCCACTTTTGGAATCTTTATTTTTGGTGCACTTGTTCCAAACCCACTGCATCTTTGAAAATAAAAGTAATAATAACATAATTTTAATAAAACCTGAAAGATTTCTATCCCTCTTTCAAAAATGTCATGTTTTCAGTTTCAGGTTTGTTTTTAATCATATTTTATGTGCTCTATGCATGCGTGTTGATCAATATTTACGTGAATAAAAGCCTAAATGAAATCTATTCATCATTTAAACCGACAGTGTCTCCTTCAGAAGACTTGGATTAGAGTGCTCAATTTATTTGGATTACTTTTGAAGCGAGAAAAAGTCGGTGGACTGGAATTCCAATGCTGGGACAGAAATCTCTCAGGTTTCATTAAAAAATATCTTCAATTATGTTTCGAAGGTGCATGAAAGCCTTATGGGTTTGAAACAACAGGAGGGTGAGTAAAGGATGACAGAATGTTCATTTTTAAGTGAACTAACTCTTTAATGCCAATGCCTTAAACAATAAAGTATATGCTTTAAAGTGAAGTATTTATGCCAGTGCTTTAGAAATGAAATGTTGAGCAAGTGAATTTCAGTGTGGTGTCCAGGTGTCCACATTCTTGTGGTCATGTAAGAAACCTCAAGAGGTGCGCTTGATCACGGCGCTCCCACAAAAGCCTATTTTTATTGTAATTCAACACTAAAACACCAGCAAGAACAGCCTTGATTATTAGTCGAGAGGCACTTGAGAACCACCCTTCTAGAACATTCACATCGTCCCAGTAATGACTCAGGAAAAGCTCTTTATCACTGCAGGCAAACTCCAAGCTATAATCTCCTCAGTGTCCGCACAGTCCCGATGCCTCATAAATTTGTTTTCCTCTGTTTCCTTGACCCTTCCCACATCTGTCCGCCTCCAGTCTCCCCCAGCATTGCCTTAGAAGAGCCTAGCCAGACTGTAAGAAGTTTACAAGACTGCAACTCTGTCCTTCAAAGGGTGGAAACGCCGTTTACAGAGAGCAGGCCTCGTTGAATTAGCAAGATGCTATCAAGCTCGGCCGTAACTTATGAGCACAGTCAGAATGCTTTAGTCTGCCTGTTTATCATACACCCGCCACCAATTTGTTTCGGGATTGTTTCATTAACTGCCATGGAAACGTCTACGCACGTCAGGATCAAATTAGAGACGGCCCTCTTTGCGGAACAGCGACGTGATCCCATTCCTTGAGAGGGGAAAGCAGAGTGAGAAAAGTGGAATTAAGGATGAAAGGGAAGTTCAAATCCAATTTAAAGAGTGAGATTGCTTAACTTGAATGTGTGGCATGTGGTATTGGTCAAGAGAGGACATCCGAGAGAAAAAGTACCGTGGAGTACTTGCAAATGGGCCAGAATGAAAGGACAGAAGTTAAAAAAAAGGACATGGCAAATCATATTGCAGCTATCAGTCTAAACTCAGATTGGCCTCTTGGGCATGACTGGCATTTAGCCTCTCTGGGAATTCACTAGGAAAACCAACATGCTGTGATCATATATGGCAAATGTAATAGAAACGGTGTCAGATTTCACAAAAGTATGTCGGTCAGGTGATTGCTCGAAACCAGTGAGCCGCATATTACAAAGCAAACAGAAGAGAAAATATTATATAATCTAGAGAATTACATCTCCAGTTGGAATCAAAGAGACCCGGCGGCAGGTGATTTCATAGCGTTTGTTTGCACAAAACCTTTACTAATATTTCCATGCACTGCTCTTCTCGAAATCAGTCGGATATAGTACCAAGAAAAATAATGTATGTTAATCCATGTCAAACATTAAAACGTTTTTCTTCAATAGCTGAAATTATTAAAGCCAATGTTTCCATATGTCCAAAAGAATGTCGGCTTGAAATCTTAAATCTCTCTCGTTTTGATATTTCAAGGCTGCATGTCGTGACTAGCCTGTTTGTGTGTAATTTAGTATTGCCCTGTCTCGGTTTGTTTGAGTGGCGTTTTCTTAACACAGGAAATTCTCCATTAGCATGGGAGGCTAATCAAGAGCGCTGAAGGAAATAGGAAATGTTCAGAGCAAAACAGTGCGTCCCTCCCACTCTACCTCAGCTATTCCAGTAACTTTTCTTCATTATTATTATAATTGTTCTTTTTATACTTAAATAATAATAAACTCTTCTAAAGCTGGCCAGTGCAAGGTCTGTTTATACATGAAATAGAAGACATTTTTAATTTGTATTTTTTTTAATTTTTTTATTTGTATTAATGAATTAACTTTTTATTTTCTGGAAAACACACAACAAGGTAAAAGTTTGATATACACTTGCACATTCATTCATTCATTCATTCATTCATTCATTCATTCATTCATTCATTCGTTCATTCGTTCATTCGTTCATTCATTCATTCTTTCCAGATATGTGACCCTGAACCACAAAACCAGTCGTAAAGTTCACTTATTTAAAATTAAGATTTATACATCATCCGAAAGCTTTCCATTGATGTACAGTATGGTTTGTTAGGATAGGACAATATTTGGCTGAGATACAACTATTTGAAAATCTGGAATCTGAGGATGCAAAAAATCCAAATATTGAGAAAATCGCCTTTAAAGCTGTCCTTAGCAATGCATATTACTAATCAAAAATTTAGATTTGATATATTTATGGTAGAAAATTGACTAAATATATTCATGGAACATGATCTTTACTTAATATCCTAATGATTTTGGCATAAAAGTAAAATTCGTAATTCTGACCCATACAATGTATTTTTGGCTATTGCTACAAATATACCTGTGTTGCTTAAGACTGGTTTTGTGGTCCAGGGTAATATTTATTTAATAAAAATATGGACAAAACAGTAAAATTGTGAAATATAATTAAAAGTTAAAATAGCTTTTTTCTGTTGTAGTATGTTTTAATATGTAATTTATTCCTTTGACGCAAAACTTAATTTTCAGCATCATTACTTCAGTCTTCAGTGTCATGTTCTGCTTCAGAAATCATTTAAATAACAGCAAATCAGCATATTATAAAAGAAAAAATATATATACATACATATATATATATATATATATATATATATGTATATATATATATATGTATATGTATATATATATATGTGTGTATATATATATATATATATATATATATATATATATATATATATATATATATATATATATGTATATATATGTATATATATGTGCATGCATGCATGTAAAGAACCATATACTGTATAAAGCATTTATGTAAAGAAGCACACCCATGGGTTGAAATATGAGGACAAACAGTCAAAGTCCAGTGATGAGTTGTCCTGAAATGTGAGCACGGACATGTACGTGCGCCACAGGAAATAATGAGACAGTTTGTTTCAACCTTGTTTTTCTCATGACAGATCCAACCACTGTAGCTTGGCAAGAAACAAGTCAATGTATCAAAGTTCAGGAGCGCACCTCTCCCCTCATTGCATAATGGAGCTTTGGGAATGATGGCCAAACTATCTATAAGCTCTCAAGCAGATCTATCCAGTAATTGCTCAGAGACGTGCTAGAGTCAAAATCCACATGATTTGTGGAGCTCGGTTGGTCAATCCGTCTACGCGTTTCAACACAGCAGGGAAAAATGCAGTTTCAACACCAGAGTCAAATGAGTTTGTGGTTCACTCCTCAGAAACGACCACAATTTAACTGTATAAGCCATTATGTCATGTTACCTACAGTAACATTCCCCTCTAAAAACAAGGAAACGCATTGAGAGAAGTGTAAAACTGTTCCAGTCTCGATTGTACTCCTACATTCAGACTTGAACGAGAACTGTTGTTAAAGACGTTTCTGTTATGTAATAATTCGCAGAAAAGTGCACTTTGGGTTCATCTCTCAAAATATTTCTTTAGATTTGAATTGCTTTTGTTTGTTTGTTTGTTTTTAACAGGTTTGCATGTAGCTGCACCAAGGAAAATACCTGGAGATACCTGAGGAAATCTCTTGGTTTGCATTACCATTCATCTCGGTTTGCATTGCCAGTTTTCTGGCTGGTGCAGGACCCCAAAAGTAAGTGATTTGAGATCTGAAGGTAAGTTAGTCAATCACCTGAACTGTACGGAAATGACTAGTCTTCAAGACATTAAATCAGATCGGGAAAAGTTAATTTCACACTTTCAAGAGCCTTTACAAAATCAGAAATTAGTAAAACATCTGCTGTTATATCATTACGTAATTGTGTTAAATAGCCAGTTGAATGCAGTTTAATAGAGTTTTTTTTGCATCCAGATGGTGTAGGTATGACAAATACGAGCCAGATCTTAAGCGCTTGGATGACACTTTTTGCAAGCAACCTTCAACCTGTTCAAACCTGGCTCATGTCATTTCCTGATCTCATTCCCCTCCTCTCCTCTCATGTTTCCCTGTCTTCTCAATAAAAATGGTCAAAACACAGAGGGTTGCAAAAGGTATGACAATAACAGCCTTCTTCGACTGCACTTCAACAAACATTTTCAGTGTCCTTATAACAAGATCACGGCCATAACTAGGGTTTCAAAATTAGTGAGGTCTGGGGTGGGACTGTGCAAGAATTGTTCTATAATAACCCCTATGAATACAACTCATTATATACACTAAACACTTTAAAAGAGACAAACATGTAGATGTTTGTAAAAGATGTTTTCTGTTTTGGAGGGATGATGTTAACCATCTGGGAAGTGGGAGCACTTGGATATTTTCCAGATAACAGTGAAAAGAACTTAAACTGCTCCTTCATTTTTGATTGGACACATAAGAGTGATACATCATTTAAATCTGTAAAGGGTTTACTTTCATTTGTGTATGCTCACCATATCAATAAAACTTTGTGCTTTTGTAAAATAAGGAAAATAAACGTTTTCAGTCATCTCAGTCTCTGCAAATATCCATCTGAAATGAATCTCTAAAATAAACTGAAACTTAGTGAATACTTGACACACGGACATGAGAACAATGTATCTATGGAAAGCTAATACAATATTTTTTGCATCAAAATTTGTTAATACTTTATTATAGGGTAAGGATGGATAATTTTATCAGTTGTTTATTATTCATGCAACAATACGTATTATGTCTGTGTTCATCGTTGCTATATAGATGATAACTTTATCTAGTGCTCTTATGAATGTTTTTAGCATGAAAATTTAACATAGACTTCTCCATGGCCAGTGTTTGCATATTTCATTTCATTCTGTAACCTACTTGTACTTGTACAGATATGTGTACTAGTGTTTTTGAAAGCATTTCTGACAAATAATATCATGTTGTTTTTTGCATTTATCTTACCGAATGTGGTATCCTGTCAGCTATAACCTGTTCATAAGCTTTTTTTGATTACTGTCAGTTTAAAGAATTAGTTCACTTCTAGAATAGAAATGTCCTCAAAATGTACTCACCCCATGTCATCCAAGATGTTCATGTCTTTCTTTTTTCACTTGCAAAAAAAAAATATATATATTTTGAGGAAAACATTCCAGGATTTTTCTCAATATAGTGGACTTCTATGGTTCCCAATAGTTTGAAGGTCCAAATTGCAGTTTCAATGGAGCTTCAAAGTGCTCTACACGATTCCAGCTGAAGAAGAAGGGTCTTACCTAGCAAAACGATCACTCATTTACTAAGAAAAAAAACCCTTTTTAACCACAAATGCTTGTCTTGCACTAGCTCGACCTCACGCATTAAGTAATCACACACGTTACATAGGCGGAAGTACATACCCATTGTTTACAATGCAAACGTGCAAAGAAAGTCAATTTTGAACGATTGACGATTTTGAAGTTGGAAGAGAAAATTAGTTTTTCGACCCACACTTTTAAAAATAAATGTTCTTTATTGGTTGAAGGACCTTGAACATCCATGGAACCTTCAAATGCAGAAAAGGTTCTTAACATTTTTTAAAGGTTCTTCAAAATGGTTATTTTAGGAACTGTTTACTGAAATGGTTCTTCTATGGCTTCACTTTAAAAACACCCTTTTGGAACCTTTATTTTTAAGAGTGTACCCTACCTTTTTAAACTGAAGTACATAGATGAAGAACTAACTGAGTGTGTCCAATGTATTTCTGCATTTGGGATTAAAAAGTCTATACATTTAAATTTTTTTAAAGAAAATGACAGATTGTTTTTGTAGATAAGACCCTTATTTCTTGGATGGGATCATGTAGAGCCCTTTGAAGCTACATGGAATTTTTTTGGACCTTCAACCCATTGATCCCTATTGAAGTCCAGTTTATGGAGAAAAATCCTGGAATGTTTTTCTCAAAATATTTAATTTCTTTTCGACTGAAGAACATCTTGGATAAGTGCCAGTGATGCAGTGTTGCCAGATATTGCTATGAAAACAAATAAATACTGAAAAATAATTAAAAAATAAGACAGTACGAAGATATCACTAACCCTAAACTGCAGCTTTCCACTTTATTAACTTTCAAAAGTGTTAGTTATATGTGCAGACACTCATATGCGATTTTTAAGCAAATTATTTATTCAGAGAGCACATTTTATTTTTAAACATTTGAATAAATTTACAAAGGTCTTGACCTCGATGACCTCATACTGTAGCTGGCTACAGCCGTGAACAAAATACATTTTCAAGAATATATGTTGAATATATGTTGTTTTTATACTGTTATAAACCCCCCCCCAAAAAAAAAAATCTGTCATCATTTACTCAACCTCAAGTTGTTTCAAACCTATGGATTTTTTTTCTGCTGAACACAAGAGTAGACATGTGGGTAACCAAACAATTTTTGGTCCCCACTGACCTTTTTTCACCCATACTGTGAAAGTCAATGGCTACCAGCAACTGTTTGGTTAATCACATTCTTAAAATATCTTCTTTTATGTTCAACAGAAGAAAGAAACTCATACAGGTTTGGAACAACTTAAAGGTGGGTAAATGATGACAAAACTGTCCCTTTAGGCATAAATCTTGTAAAAGTTTGAGAGGTTTATCCTTAAAACAAACCATGAAATACAACTTTCTAATGGGGTACATTGTTTTAAGAAAACGTTATATACTGTATACACAAATTATATGTATACAGTATGCTTAAGAAATGACTTAATGATTTAAGAAATGCTGTGTACTTTAGATCCTTTCATACTTTTGTGATTTGTGTCTCCTGAGCCAAAAGATGTTTTCTTCATCACATTTTTTTTCTTGGTATGTCAGATTATATTGTTTTGAAGGCTAAGCTCTGTTTCTTAACTCCCAGTTATGTCACCGTTTAGAAAGTCAATAACCTAAAAATGTAGAGATATGTAGAGAAAAAGGTCGGAATCATCCTGTGAAATCCCACCAGCTTTTCTTCTTGTCTGTAGAAGCAAGGATGAGATCATAAAGCAAATGTTTAACACACACTCCACAAGTTGGAGCAGTGCAACTATCAGTATGCGGGGGAAATCGCTGTCATTACGCAAAGAGTGGAAACACATGCTAGTTTTTGCACTTTGCTTTTTCCAGAATCACACTGATGAGCTTGTGTTGTTGTGGAGACCTAATGTGAGAACGTGAGAGACAAAATTTCAAGTGCGCTGATAAATTCTTAAGTGCTTCATATGGTTCCTCTCTGCAAGCCCTTGAGTAGTGATACGTTCCCCCACACCTGAGTCTTGCCAAGAGGAAACGCTTATAGAAATGAGGCCCTTTGCATATGTTCACTCCATAAGTGCTGCTTGGTTATGTGCGCTTCGTGTTTGCTTTCAGCTCATGAGTAGTTTCAAATGGGTTTAAAATGTGTGCAAATCTAAACAGGGCCGAGGAGTGTGAATAAAATGGCCACCGGTCCGGTAAAAACAACAATCGGTTTTTATACGAAATTTAGCGAAAAGCACTTTAGTTTATGTACCTAAATCCTCATAGTCGTAGTTTATATGAAAGGCCCTTCATCACAGCACACAGCAGTGACTGTTGGCTAAGAACTAAATGAACTAAAGCGCAAACTAATTTCACATGTATATACATTCAAGTGCCACACATACACATACACATACACACAGTATTTAATAATTAACATACATTAACCACTGAAGAACTTTGTATAATGAAGATTCCTGCCACAGTGTCAGTGAAGGAAATTAAATATGTGACCCTGGACCACAAAACCAGGGTCATAAGGATTTTTTAAACTGAAATTTTTACGTCATCTGAAAGCTGCATAGATTGTTAGAACAATATTTGTCTGAGACACAACTGGGTGCACAAGGGTGCAAAAAAAAAAAAAAAAAAAAAAAAATCTAAATATTGAGAAAATCGCCTTTAAAGTTGTCCAAATGAAGTTCTTAGCAATGCATAGTACTAAACAGAAATTCAGTTTTGATATATTTATGGTAGGAAATTGACAAATTATATTCATGGAACATAATCTTAATATCCTTATGATTTTTGGCATAAAAGAAAAATCTATAATTTTGACCCATACAATGTATTATTGGCTATTGCTACAAATATACCTAATAGTTAAGACCAGGGTCACTTATTAACAATTTTGGAATAAAATATGATTCCTTGCTAGGTTAATTTCATATCTAGCATTTTATTTCAAATAGCAGCAACATTAAATGAAAGTGACTTGAGTGAATTTAAATGATCATACTTTTAGACAAAATTTGAATGTTTATGATGGATTTTACTATTAAAAATTAAAAGACTGACTCTGGGAAAAATACCTTACAGTACAATACACAATTGAATATTATTTTATTACTCCTTTTTTCCCATAATTTGACTTTATCAGAGTTTGATTGGAAATAGCATTAACATTTAAATGAACATTAAAAGTGTTATTAAGCTTGTTTTCTTCCAGACTCTATTGTTTTCTTGGTAAACAAGAAACTTTATAAAGGGTAAAATGTGGTGGAAATTTTGGGAAAATTGACAAAGCTTCTCAGTATTTATTGTGTAAAAATATTTCAAGTCATTCTTTATTTAGATTATCATTGTTTTAAACGTAAAAAAAAAATCACTATTTCTGTTTTTTTGTCATTTAAAAGTGAAAGTATAAAGTCAGATCTCCAAATTAAGAAATTGTGACAGAATGTGAGCATAGACAAATCTACTGCTTACCATCATGAGCAATTCTGTAATTTGTGCGCTAAAAGAAGTTATTTGATTTTTTTTTTTTTTTTTTTTTAAGGTGTCTTTATTGCAAAAATTGAATCAAAGGCAGTTCTGATACTGCTTTGGTTCTTTGTAAATGAAATCCAGCATCGGAGCAGACTTTAACTTGGTTGTTTCTTTGAAAGATCACATCATTTAAAATTTAGTTTCATATTTTAAAATATATGTTAATTTTTATTGATTTAATATGCATTATATATGCAATTGGTGTGTAAATGCATTCATGCCAAATCTGAGCTGCATTAAACAGTCTTTTTAAAGACAACTAAATGCCACTGCAGTTGCAGCTTTTGTACCACCTTCTGCATTGTAAAGGTAGCTTAACTTAATTATAGAACCCAATTGTTCCATTGTAATTTTTGATATCTGCCATATGCATTAATAATGGAAATGACTGAGTAACACACTAGTTGAAATAACTGTCTAAAATCGATTTAAAATCTATTAAAGGGATAGTTCACCCAAAAATGAAAATTACCCAATGATTTACTCACCCTCAAGCCATTTAGGTGTATATGACTTTCTTCATTGAGAGGAATACAATCAGAGTCATATTAATGAATGTCCTGGCTCTTCCAAGCTTTATAATAGCTGTGAATGGCTGTTGAGATTTTGAAGTTCAAAAAAAGTGCATTCATTCATCATAAAATGTGCTTCACATGGCTCTGGGGGGTAAATAAAGGCCTTCTGAGCAGAATCGATGCAGAGGAGAGAACAAAACAAAACAATGGTCACAAATTAGAAGTACAAAACAAGTATTTTTAAAGAAAAATGCTTACGCTACATCTACAGTTGTGGCCAAAAGTTTTGAGAATTACATAAATATTGGAAATTGGAAAAGTTGCTGCTTAAGTTTTTATAATTGCAATTTGCATATACTCCAGAATGTAAAGAAGAGTGATCAGATGAATTGCATAGTCCTTCTTTGCCATAAAAATGAACTTAATCCCGAGAAAAAAAATTTCCACTGCATTGTTAAGAAGGCTTCAGGGCGTCCAAGAAAGTCCAGCAAGCGCCAGGATCGTCTCCTAAAGAGGATTTAGCTGCGGGATCGGAGTGCCACCAGTGCAGAGCTTGCTCAGGAATGGCAACAGGCAGGTGTGAGCGCATCTGAACGCACAGTGAGGCCAAGACTTTTGGAAGATGGCCTGGTGTCAAGAAGGGCAGCAAAAAAGCCACTTCTCTCCAAAAAAAAAAAAAAAAAAAAACATCAGGGACAGATTGATCTTCTGCAAAAAGTATGGCGAATGGACTGCTGAGGACTGGGGCAAATTCATATTCTCCAATGAAGCCTCTTTTCGATTGTTTGGGGCATCTGGAAAAAGGCTTGTCCGGAGAAGAAAAGGTGAGCGCTACCATCAGTCCTGTGTCATGCCAACAGTAAAGCATCCTGAGACATATTCATGTGTGGGGTTGCTTCTCATCCAAGGGAGTGGGCCCACTCACAATTTAGCCTAAAAACATAGCCATGAATAAAGAATGGTACCAAAACACCCTCCAACAGCAACTTCTTCCAACAATCCAACAACAGTTTGGTGAAGAACAATGCATTTTCCAGCACGATGGAGCACCGTGCCATAAGGCAAAAGTGATAACTAAGTGGCTCAGGGACCAAAACGTTGAAATTTTGGGTCCATGGCCTGGAAACTCCCCAGATCTTAATCCCATTGAGAACCTGTGGTCAATCCTCAAGAGGCGGGTGGACAAACAAAAACCCACTAATTCTGACAAACTCCAAGAAGTGATTATGAAAGAATGGGTTGCTATCAGTCAGGATTTGGCCCAGAAGTTGATTGAGAGCATGCCCAGTCGAATTGCAGAGGTCCTGAAAAAGAAGGGCCAACACTGCAAATACTGACTCTTTGCATAAATGTTATGTAATTGTCGATAAATGCCTTTGAAACGTATGAAGTGCTTGTAATTATATTTCAGTACATCACAGAAACAACTGAAACAAAGATCTAAAAGCAATTGAGCAGCAAACTTGAAAACTAATATTTGTGTCATTCTCAAAACTTTAGGCCACGACTGTATGTCCTACATCATCCGCTGGAACGCTACTCTCTCGTAAACCTGCTTACAACAGCGGAAGCTAGAGATAAGGATATTTTCTTTAAAAAATGCACTGATTTACTTCAGAAGGCTGTATTAACCCCCAGGAGCCATGTGGAGAACTTTGTATGATGGATAGATGCACTTTTTTGGACTTCAAAATCTCAACAGCCATTCACTACCATTCTAAAGCTTGGAAGAGCCAGGGCATTTTTAAATATAACTCCAATTTTATTCATCTGAAATAAGGCAGTCATAAACCTAGGATGGCGTAAGGGTTAGTAAATCATGGGGTAATTTTAATTTTTTGGTAAACTCTCTCTGTCTAAACTGGTAGTGAATCTGAGATTAAGCTGAAGCTTTAGAGCAGTGCAGTGTGGCATATGCGAATGCTGCAATCATTTGTATGTGTGCATGATCCTCATGTTCTCAAATATTCTTTATTTGGCGGCAGTCTCTTTGATCCGTTCACATGGTGCATAGCATTGGTTTTGATTTCTTCAAGCAGTGATATTTATTTATGCAGCTTGTCTTCCCTATAGCCTTCCAGCAGACTGACGGAGCAGAGTCTATTTATTAGCCCTGGGTTCACAAGAATGTACAACAGTGGCTTTGGGGACTAAACAGGACAGTGGGATACTTTCAGAATGGCATTGCAGTGATATTTCATCACAAGCCAAATTTTAGGCAGGAAACACAAACCAACTTCACAATCAAGACCTATTTTCACAGACCGGGGCTTCATTTCCCCAAATGTATCATAAGTGTACATAGATTGTAGAAAGCATTGGTGCCAATGGTTTCAATCTCAGCCGAAACACAGCCATGGTCTGTGAAAATAAGTCATGATTGTAAAGTTGGTTTGTGTTACGTGCCTCCTGATTTGTAGTGGTTAAAGGAATACAGGTCACCCAAAAAATTAACACTGTCACTGTCAAGCCATCCTAGGTGTATATCACTTTCTTCTTTCAGACGAATGCAATCAGAGTCATATTAAAAAATGTCCTGGCTCTTCCAAGCTTTATAATGGCAGTGAATGGCTTCACACGAGTCCAGGAGGTGAATACAAGCCTTCTGAAGCAAAGCGATGTGTGTGTACAAGAAAAATATCCATATTTAAAACTTCATAAACTGTAATTTCTAGCCTCCGCTAACTCGTACTAGCGTTTGCAAGAGAGTGGCAGAGTTACAGCAGATGAAGAAGTTACGAACGCAGAAGCACAGAGGAGAGAGCAAAACAAAACACTGGTCACATATTCGAAGTACAAAATGAGGATTTGTAAAGAAAAATGTTGGAGAATTTCAATATAAGCCAAGAGGATTCCTTTCCTGTAAACTTGGTTCTTGCGAAACTAGGATATTCTCTGTCACTCTCATGAACGTGTGTATGACAGTTAGCTGAAGCTAGAGATTACAGTTTTAAATATAGTTTTCTTATGCAAATGCATCAACTTACTTCAGAAGGCCGTTATTAACCCCTATGAGTCATGTGGAGCACTTTTTATAATGGATGGATGCACTTTTTTGGGCTTCAGAATCTCAACAGCCATTCACTGTCATTATAAAACTTGGAAGAGCCAGGACATTTTTTAATATAACTCTGATTGTATTCGTCTGAAAGAAGAAAGTCATATAGGCACACACCTAGAATGACTTGAGTCATTTTTATTTTGTTGTTGAACTATCCCTTTAAGTAAATAATGACAAGGTTATATAAGACAAAAAAGACAAAAATAATAATTAAAAGCTAAAACTCTTATAATAAGCTCTTTTTATTTATGTGTTTAGTTAGATTTTTCCAGCCATGTCAAGTCTTTAAATATATAGAAAATGTGAGCATATAAATATTTTAATGTCATATTAAATCTTATGCAGTAAATTACAGTTTTCTTAGTTTAACCTTGTGTGGTCTTCGGTCACTTTTGACTGGAGAATTTTGCAGTTTCGTATTTTTAAAAATCACAGCTTCATTGGAATTATATGAAACTTGGTGACTTTTATGGCACTTGAAATGTGAATACAGAAAACAATTAAGGACATGATTCAAACAGGCTAAGTGGGTGTAAAAAAACTGTAACACTCATGGTCTTTGGTCAGAAATGACCAACCATAGGAAATTAATGGGAAAAAGACAAAAACACAGCAATTCAGAGAATATTTGTGTGCACAATTGACAAATTGGACACAAAACTGAAAAAAAAGTACACAGCAGTGAAGGAATGATACTATAAAATGTCAGGAGTGTGATTATATACACATTCAATCACACACAGATACACACACACACACACACACACACACACATGTTGGGTTTACATGTTTTATGGGGACATTCCATAGGCGTAATGGTTTTTATACTGTACAAACCGTACTTTCTATCGCCCTACACCTACCCTACACCTAAACCTAGCCCTCACAGGAGATTGTGCACACTTTTACTTCATCAAAAAAACTCATTGTGCATGATTTATAAGCCTGTTTCCTCATGGGGACCTGAGAAATGTCCCCACAAGGTCAAAATCTACTGGTATTCCTATCCTTGTGGGGACATTTGGTCCCCACAACGTGATGAATACCAGGTACACACACACACACACACACACACACACACACACACACACACACACACATATCTATGAACTACTGTGTCTGTAACAAAGCAAAGTTTTGAGAATTTTTGAAATCCATTCAATCCATAATGCAGAAAAAGCCCACAGCAGTGAAGTATTGAACCTCTAAAACATCAAGACTGTAAGATAAACACACACAATAAAATTCTAAATAAAAAATGGGTAACAAATTGCTTCCTTGCATTCTCTTTCTACCATTCTGTGTAGGATTGACTATAATCATAATGCAACTAACACTTGAAATCTTTATTTCTAACAAGAAAATATCTAAAACTTGACAAAAAGTACTCTTTGAGAATGTCTTAATATATATTGAAGTCCACTACTTAAAACATAAGTAAGCAATTATGTCTAAAACAACTAGGGAATTCACAAGCCTCTCTCTAGATTTCCATATAGGATTCTAGTGGTTACACCATGAAATTACACGTTTTTCTTTCTTTGCTCTGACCAGGTGGAACAAAAATATATTAGACTGGTTTTACTGAAGAAAAAAAACATTTCAGGTGTCTGGTCAATTTTGACTGTGAAGATCATGAGTGTGACTCCCAAATGGGGACTGCACAAGGGTTAAAAAGAGCAAGATCCCTCAAGAACATTTAGCTCTTCTGGAATCCTGAAATTTAAATTACACAGCCTATGAGTATTGGTGGACAGAGGTGGGCCATGGAGTCTAAAAGGCTGAGAACCCCTGTCTTACAATGATTTTTTTAATGGATACCCAAGAGGTTTCGGAACGCTCAGAGGGAATGTGTAGCCTCCCTGCACTTCCTCTGAATGAGTGAATGTGTCACCGGTGGAGAGGAAACAGCAGCGCTGAGAATAATGCTATGGTGCGCTACAGACTTGAGAGAAAGACGCCGAAAAGTAAAATAGTGTGTGTGAAAACAAAAGGAAAGAGGTTGTAAATTGAGATGAAAGAAGGCACAGTGGAAAGATGGGAAAGCTTTCAAAAATCAGGTGGAAGATAAACGTGGATAATTAGGGTAGAACAGGGAAGAAAGAAAAAAGATTCAAACAGAGTTATAGTGTTATAACAGCAAATATATTCATAATGTCTGCAGTTGACCGAATGAACTGAGCTCTGTTTCCTCAAACACATTCATCATAACACTGACTGACTCAATGCTCTCGCACTCAAGGTAAGAACACGCTGTAATAACAACAACACTCTCGTCCTGTGAACATGACGCTTTCAGTAATACCATGTATGATTATCCAACTTGTTTTTCAGTGTGTAAGTAAGCTGTTTTCTGGTAATGTGTGAGACTTCTGGTTTATAAGCTGCTGTAGGGAAATAACGAGAAGAATAACAACGTGCAGTAAACAGTAAAACAGTTTGCACTACAAAACATTGTGTTCATAAGTAAGATGATACATAAACAATAATACGGTAAGACATGCCAGTTTCCAATATCAAGCAGCAAAACAAACTGTTTTGTACAGCAAAAAATAGCTGGACGTGGATGAGACTGGAAGCCAGACCTATTCAATTTACAAATGGCTACCCCTGCTCTTGCAGCAATAATAATGTGGATAGACAGGGGTGCACATGAGTGGTACGCAGATGCGCATGCACAACCAAAATTTAAAAAATGTGCTGCGTAAATAAGTTTAGACTGCTTATTTGTGTACTGACGTGGTTGACAGCTGTTATTGAACAATTGCCATTTTAGTTCGACAGACTGTAGTAGTGTGTAAGATTTCTGTTTGAACTTAAAGCATACATCTACAGTAGGTTATGTTTTCAGAGCACAATGCAAAACTGTGACATTTCATTTACTGATGCTCTTTAATTGGCATTGCATATTCTTGCCAGGAACACGCCAAAATAAAAGCTGAAAGAGTTTGAAAATTATGAAAATTATTTTTTTCCATTTTTATCTTTAAATATAATAGTATTATCACACATTTTGTAATTTTGTTTTATAAAAAAAGCTAAATTTTGATATTATTACCACTCTTAATTATTATTATTATTATTATTATTATTATTATTATTATTATAGTAATATTAAATTATTTTTGAATATGCGATTTTATAATATGTATAACATATTTGCATTACTATTCTTATTATAAATTTCGTATTATAAATTTAAAATATTGATATTCTTACATTTATTAAAATTATTAATTGATGATATCATGCATCATAATTGTTATATGACAGGAATAATAATAATAACAAGCTCAAATTCTATAATAAATATTTATGAGAATATTTAATGTGCAATTTTATAATATGCATAAAATAGTTGTTTTACTATTCTTATTAAATAAATGTTAATATTTTTAAATTTATTAAATTGATTAATTGATGATGTTATCATGCATTATATTTTTAAATGGCAGGAATAATAATAATAATTATTATTAATAGTAATAAGAAACATATATTATATAATAAATATTTTATTAAGTATATGACAGATTATGTAATTTTATAATATGTATAGAACATTAGTATTGCTATTCTTAATAAATAAAATATTGATATTATTACTTTTATTAAAATGATTAATTGATGATAATATCATGCATCATATTTTTTATGTGTCAGGAATAACAGTAATAATAATAATAAGGTCATATATTTTATAATAAATATGTATAAGAATATTACATATGTTAGAACTTATTGTATAATATTAGCCTGGCTATCACCAGACCACGTTATGACTTCGTCATGATTCGTGGTCTGGGAACCACATGTTCATTTTCTCGTATTTGAGGCGTGGTTTACGAATGCCCAGAGCCGTTTATTGGGCGATACGAATGTCTATCAAATGCGCCTGTGCGTAGCTCATAGCCAATCGTTTCAATTATCCCGGATGACGTATGTAGAGCGAACGCCAAAAGTTGCTCTTTTTTCAAAATAAACTTGCGTTCTAATGTCATTTGTCGCGTCGGGTCGCGCCGCTCGCGTCCAGTGTAGACACGAAAGATAACCAAAGAGTATAGAAGTACCACTCTTTGAGATAACTTTGCGTCTGCTGCCATGCTGGATCCTTCGGTGAGTCGCATAGAAGGCGTCATCGTCTTGCTGCTCCCTCCACGTTCTGTGATTGGTTCCCTATCTTAGGTGAAAATTAGGTCCATGGTTTCCAGACTGACTAGAAGCGTGAATAAAATCGCGCTGCGCAAGGCAGTATGGGGACACCCAGGCTAGTATAATATGCAAAAATATTAGCATTACTATTTTTATTATTAAATAAAAATGTTAATATTAAATGTATTAAAATTATTAATTGATGGTGTCATGCTTCAAATTTGTTATATGGCAGGAATAATAATAATAATAACAATAAATTCCCATAAATTCTATAATAAATATTTATGAGAATATTACATATATTAGAATATGGTTTTATAACATACATAAAGTAGCTGTGTTACTATTCTTATTATTTAATAATATTATTTTATAAGAATATTACATATATTAAAATATGTAATTTTATATGTGAAATATATGTTTATGTATGAAATATTATTATTGCTATTCTTATTATTACAAATAAATATTGATATTAAATGTATTAAAATTATTAATGGAAGATTATATCACACACA
Organism: Garra rufa; assembly: GCF_049309525.1. Lineage (NCBI taxonomy): Eukaryota > Metazoa > Chordata > Actinopteri > Cypriniformes > Cyprinidae > Garra > Garra rufa. The sequence continues at coordinate 12,879,550 of NC_133367.1, read as the reverse complement.
CCATAAATTGTTATATGACAGGAATAATAATATTATTGTTGTTATTATTAATAATAATAATAATAATAATAATAATAATTAAATCAGACATGATATATATATATTTTTTAAATATTACATCTATTAGAATATGTACTTTTATAATATCTACAAAATATTAGTATTGCTATTCTTATTATTAAATAAAAATATTGATATTATTTAAATTAGTAAAAAGATTAATTGATGATGATATCATGCACCATATTTTTATATGATAGGAATATTGATGATAATAATAGTAGTAATGATAATAAAAATAATAATTTTAAAATAACAACTTATAAATTATAAACTAAATATTTTATAAGAATATGCCATTTAACTATATGAATAAAATATTAGTATTAGTATTAATATGATTATTATTAAAAACAAATATTGATATTATTACATTTATTCAAATGATTAATTGATTATATCATGCATCATACTTTTTTATGTTAGGGATAAATACATTTGAATAAAACGTGCTTATTAGCGTGCATATTACTAATAATATTAGCTATACTTATAAAGTAAATATTTGTCACGTATTGGTCGTCTTGTCATCATTAACTCTTGCACTACACATCATGGACTTCATTCCCCACAAGCCACTGCACTAATCACTGCATTCACCTGCTCCTTGTTTCTCACTGCACTGATTACCGCTCACAGCTGCACCTCATCACACTGACTGCATTTAAGCTTCTCACTCACACAGCCACCTTGCGAAGTCTTATTGTTCCGTATGGTCTTTATTTCCGAGCGTTTCTTTCCGTGTTTGTTTTCCCTGTGTTTGATTCCTGGACTACTCCCCGTGTTTTGATTCTCGCTGCCAGCCCCGACCTTTCTGCCTGTTTTTGACCACGATTTCTGCTTGCCCCTTTGTGTTTGTTTGTTTGAATAAAATGCTGCAAATGGATCCGCACGTCTCTGACCCTCCTTGTGACAGAAGACTTCGCCGCTACAAGGATCCAGCAGCGAGTATGGTGTCATCCGGTTCCAGCACGAACACCACTGTACAGATCATGCGTCTCAAGCAGGGTGAGCGGACTATTGAGGAGTATGCAATGGACTTCATCGAATTGGCTAATCAGTCTACTATGGATGATGGATGCCTGATGATTTTCTTCCGTGGAGGACTCTTAGAGCCATTGGCTTCACTCATGCCCATGATTGAACCTAACTGGACCTTGCAATATTATATGGATCTTGCTCTTTTGTTGTGTGGCTCTCCTTTTACTGTGGGAATTGTGGAGGAGGACCATCTTCCCACAGTAAGTTCCAGCTCAGAGCCACAGCATAAGATGTCTGCCAATCCTGAGCCTGTTCACAAGATGGCCGCCCTTCCTGAGCCTGTTGCCAGGATGGCTTCTGTTCCTGAGTTCCCGGCCAAGATGGCTGCCTCGCATGAGTCTGTAAGCAAGATGGCCTCCCTTCTAGAGTCTTTTCACAAGATGAATTCCCTTCTAGAGTCTGTTCGCAAGATGGCCGCCCTTCCAGAGCCTGTTTGCAAGATGGCCGCCTTTCCAGAGTCTCCGCTGGTGCCGTCCGGCCTTCCAGAGCCTCCGCTGGTTCTGCCCGGCCTTCCAGAGCCTCCGCTGGTTCCGCCCGGCCTTCCAGAGCCTCCGCTGGTTCAGCCCGGCCTTCCAGAGCCTCCGCTGGTTCCGCCCGGCCTTCCAGAGCCTCCGCTGGTTCCGCCCGGCCTTCCAGAGCCTCCGCTGGTTCAGCCCGGCCTTCCAGAGCCTCCGCTGGTTCCGCCCGGCCTTCCAGAGCCTCCGCTGGTTCCGCCCGGCATTCCAGAGCCTCCGCTGGTTCCGCCCGGCCTTCCAGAGCCTCCGCTGGTCCCGCCCGGCCTTCCAGAGCCTCCGCTGGTCCCGCCCGGCCTTCCAGAGTCTCCGCTGGTCCCGCCCGGCCTTCCAGAGTCTCCGCTGGTCCCGCCCGGCCTTCCAGAGTCTCCGCTGGTCCCGCCCGGCCTTCCAGAGCCTCCGCTGGTTCCGCCCGGCATTCCAGAGCCTCCGCTGGTTCCGCCCGGCCTTCCAGAGCCTCCGCTGGTTCAGCCCGGCCTTCCAGAGCCTCCGCTGGTTCCGCCCAGCCTTCCAGAGCCTCCGCTGGTTCAGCCCAGTCTTCCAGAGCCTCCGCTGGTTCCATCCAGTCGTTCTGAGATTCCTGTCTGCCCGGTTCTGGTCACGGAGCCCATGCATGGACTGTGTGGGTTCCCACCCACCCTCCCTGCTGCTCCAGTCCCGGCCACCTCTGTCTCCTGACAGTCCCTCTGCTCACCCACATCCCACCTTCGGTGCAGAGGACTTGCCGTGGGACTGCCAGTCTCCATCGATGTCCAGACTGAAGGATCCCTCACCATCACCTCCAGTCTCAGAGTCCTGGACTCCACCTCGGCCCTCCGACCCTGCGGCTCCACCCCGGCTCTGTGCTCCCTCGTCTCCGTTGTCGGCCGTCTGCCCACCAGCTCCTCCGGGCTCCATCGTCTCTCCGGCTCCGCCCCGGTCAGTCGTCGCCCCACCTTCGCCTCTGGACTCTACTCCTCCGGCTGCGCCTCGTCACTCCGTCCTGCCGGCTCTGTGGACCTCCTCCCTCCCGTGGGCACAGCCTCGATCCTCTGTCACTCCGGCTCCGCTGCGTACCTCCGGACTTCCATCTCCGCCGGGGTCGCCAGAGCCTTGGGTTCCGCCTTGGCCCTCCGGATCCTCGGTGTCACCTAGGATCGTCGACTCTCCGGTTCTCCCTCGGGCTCCACCTCCGTCGGTCGGCCCCATGCAGGAGCCAACCCTTCCTCCGCCATGGCTTCTCCCTCCGTCGGCTCCGCCTCAGTTCATAGTTCCAGTACCCCCACATGGACCTGGCCCTCCATCCCTCCCCCTGTTCCGCCTCCGCTCCACCACCCTCCGGGTTTCATTAGGTGGTTAGAGCGTCTGGAAGCCGCTCCTTGGGGAGGGGCTCTGTCACGTATTGGTCGTCTTGTCATCATTAACTCTTGCACTACACATCATGGACTTCATTCCCCACAAGCCACTGCACTAATCACTGCATTCACCTGCTCCTTGTTTCTCACTGCACTGATTACCGCTCACAGCTGCACCTCATCACACTGACTGCATTTAAGCTTCTCACTCACACAGCCACCTTGCAAAGTCTTATTGTTCCGTATGGTCTTTATTTCCGAGCGTTTCTTTCCGTGTTTGTTTTCCCGTGTGTTTGATTCCTGGACTCCCTCCCGTGTTTGATTCTTGCTGCCAGCCCTGACCTTTCTGCCTGTTTTTTGACGACGATTTCTGCCTGCCCCTTTGTGTTTGTTTGTTTGAATAAAATGCTGCAAATGGATCTGCATGTCTCAGTCTGACTCCCTGTGACAATATTAATGCTTTATTAAATGACCATATTTTAGATCCTTAAATCCGACCCCATACCTACCTTACTAACTATTAATGATCAGCAAATTGGCAGTTTATTGTGGTAAAAACTTTAGTTAATAGTTAGTTTTATTTATAATATTTATTAATAATATTTAGTGTAACATTTAGTACTCCAGACTAAAGAGTGTGACCATAAACATTGAGACATTGAAGGAAAATTGCCACCTTATAATATGTGAAGTCATAGGTGTGCATTTATAGTCATTTTACATCTGCTTTGAACATGTTGAGTTAACAGTTTTATATTTATGGGTTGAGAGTTTAGTGCCTTTAAGTACTAAACCATGAAGAGCTTCTCAAATTAATGGAAATTCATTTCAAATAATAATAATAATAAAATAAATAAAAAAATAAATAAAAAAAAAGAGAAAATTTAAAAAATAAATCTTTCTTCCCCTCAAAATCCAATTGTGTAGCAGGTAATAACACTCATCACTCAGGGATTTTTTTGGTGTGTGGAAGCAATTTAGAAGAATTTTTAGTAATACTATTTTTTACCCCTAAACTAAAGTGCGACCAAAATTCATTTAGACATTGTAGGAAATTTGTATATTATAGGATGTCATAGGTGTGCATTTATAGTCATTTTACATCTGCTTTGAACATGTTGAGTTAACAGTTTTACATCTATTGGCCTTTAAGTACTAAACCACGAAGAGCTTCTCAAATTAATGGAAATTCTTTTCAAATAATAATAATAATAAAAAAAAGAGAAAATCTAAAAAAATAAATCTTTCTTCCCCTCAAAATCCAATTGCGTAGCAGGTAATAACACTCATCACTCAGGGATTTTATTTTTTATTATTATTTTTTTTTTTTTGGTGTGTGGAAGCAATTTAGAGGAATTTTTAGTAATAATATTTTTTACCCCTAAACTAAAGTGTGACCAAAATTCATTTAGACATTGTAGGAAATTTGCATATTATAGGATGTCATAGGTGTGCATTTATAGTCATTTTACATCTGCTTTGAACATGTTGAGTTAACAGTTTTACATTTATTGGCCTTTAAGTACTAAACCACGAAGAGCTTCTCAAATTAATGGAAATTAATTTCAAATAATAATAATAATAATAATAATAATAATAAATCTTCCCCTCAAACTGCAACTGCATAGCAGGTAATAACACTCATCACTCAGGGATTTTTTTTTTTTTGATGTGTGGAAGCAATTTAGAGGATAACTGTTACGGTACAAGGACAGGAGTTGCACGTCGATGAGAGTCGTTTGAATACCGGCTTCAACGAGTATCATGACGTAAATGTGGTCTCTCTGCAAACAGCGTCCAAGATGGTGGCAAGCCTGCTCAAATTGAGCACAAACAGAGACTGAATTAAGGCAAAACGATCGCACTGTGTAAATGTTGGACCGCGTTTAATGCTGTGAAAATCCGAGATGGAGAGAATGACACGGCTTTGAGGGTTGAATTATACCGTGCGAGGATTTGCTGCAAACAAAACTCTTTTTATTTGTTGCTTCTGCTGTGCGTCTCTGCATTTTAATGTCTGAAGCGTACCATATGCAAACTATTTTTTTGTGCGTGCTCGGGTTGCTTTGGAATATTAAAGGCTGCTTTTTAGTGGTACATGGCATAATGTTTGTAATGACATATTGTAATAGCCTGATCCAGGTTGCAGTGCGTTTTTGGCTATTGTGATTCTTGTTGATGATGATAAATGATGTGCATGAGAATGTTTTGGATGGTAATGTGAGGAGTCCTGAATATGATTTCCTTATGTGATATGACCCTGCTGGAGCTGAAGCGGCTCATGTGAGGGTGCAGCTGGCTTTGTGATTAAAGTTGTTGTGGTCAGTGCGTGTCCGCTCAAAGAGATCCGGTTTATTGGCTAGGATGGGACTGTGAAGTTCCTGCGGTGGCAAGAGGAGAAATATCTGGAATTTTTTGGGGGGAAACAAGAAGAAGATATTGCCAAATAAAACCGTTTTAAGGAATAGTCTTGACAAGTGTGTAGACGCCGTCTATTGTTTGTATCATTGGACACCTAAGCTCAGCCTTAGACCAGCCACACAGACTGATGCTGAGACAGACTGAACTGAGTCCATCGGTTCACATCTCACTGACTGGCCACAAACTCTGGAAGTCAGCGGTTGCCAGTGTTTTATCAGTTCACATTCACCTCCTTTTAGGCTATTCAGTTCAAACAACTTTTTAAATATAGAGAACATACTAGGAATGTTTAGTTTGGTGGTGAGAAATTATGATTTTCCTTATTATATTATATATTTATATTATTGATATTTATATCAAATATATTATATTATATTGGGTGGATATGTATATATAGAGGAAAAAACATAGTTTTGAGTGTTATAATAATAATAATAATAATAATTAAAATATTCTAAACAGTTTTTTGTAAAATTATAATTAATATTATAACGTCTAGGTTACGTAGGTAACCCTCGTTCCCTGAAGGAGGGAACGGAGACGTTACATTGGGATCATCTCTGAGCCTCATTCAAAAGGCCAATGAAAACTGGCGAGTGGAACGTGCGTGCCGGCCACGCCCCCGTACATACGGGTATATAAGATGGCGGCGCGCAACACTCAGTCAGGTTTTTGCTGAAGAGCCGGAGAGCTCGGCGTCAGCGCGACGTCAGATCGTGGCAGGGGAATGCAACGTCTCTGTTCCCTCCTTCAGGGAACAAGGGTTACCTACGTAACCTAGACGTTCCCCTTCAGTCGAATCACTTCGACGTTACATTGGGAACTTAGACCCATGGAACAGGCCACGAGTCTGACGCCGCGTTACGCCCTACGCCACGTGCAGACAGGCGGACGTGTCCGCAGGCGGGTACGAACGTAACCTTCCCAACGCCCTGGGGCCCAAAAAGGGGGCCCACAGGGGTGCCAGTTGTACTGAAGCAGGGGTTGGGGGGGAGGGGGGAGGATCGGCCGGTGCCATTCTTCCCGGAGGTGCACGAGGAGCTGGAGGTGCACGAGGTGCCGGAGGTGCACGAGGAGCTGGTTAAGACCTGGCGGGCACCCTTTTCATCTCGCCCGCTGCCCAGCTCCTCTCCCCTCGCCACCCTTGATGGCGGGGCGGCCAGGGGATATGTGTTGGTTCCCCAGGTTGAGCGCGCTGTGGCGGTGCATCTTTGCCCGCGTGGCGCCGCCATCTGGCGGGACCGGCCGCATCTCCCCTCCAAGGCCTGCGAGCGCTCGTCCGCCCTTGCGGGCCGCGCTTTTCACGCCACGGGCCAGGCCGCCTCAGCCCTGCATGTGATGGCAACCCTGCAGGTCTACCAGGCCAAGGGGTTGAAACAGCTGCACGAGGGTGGTTCTGACCAAGGCATGATGCAGGAACTCCGCGCTGCCACCGACTTCGCACTTCGAGCGACAACCACACAACATTTAACCAGCCTACAACCAATCTGGTTTTCACCTAGTCTGCCAACTAGAGTAAAAATTCCCAAACCCCTCTCAAACCACCAAAACATACCATCTAACCACCTTGGTCTGGTCTGTGCTGGTTCTAGGACCAGACAAATAAACAGCTTGTTCTTTCTCTTCATTCATGCAGCTGAAGTGCCTCCCTAATGTTAATTCCCTAAACAGCCAAATTTCCCAGGAGTCCTGCTAATCAATCGAGGCACTGTACAAGATGTGGAAAAAAATGCAAGAAAGCACAAAACAACTCTTTCCATTTTATTCAGATCCCGTCAGAATTAACAAGCGTTCGGTAGCTGTTACGGCCGAGAAGTTTGATTGAAATTAACACCAAATATTTTTATTTGTACAGACTCGGTGAGACTTTATGTACCGTCTGAACTGTCAAAATAAGGCCGAATGTGTCCTGCTCTTTTTCATACAGCGCAGACGTTACATAGGCTAGCGATCAAGGCTTGCATTAGCGAGCTGGGCTGAGATGGATGGAGAAGAAAGATGTGTTTACTTTCCAGTCTGCCGTCAAAACGTTGATGCCATCATCAGACGTGTCTGGCTTCGGCATCGTTCCTGTCCATCAGCCAGACCAACTCCACCCTTATTAGACACATATACACACATACACATGTACACAAACTGTTTACCTCTTTCCCTGGCCCCTCGCATCCCACCCCGTTTGTTTGTCTGAATTCATCCGTGAGGCAGCCTTCAGATGTGATAAAGCATTAATAATGCATTTAAGTCACACTGACAAAACATGCCTTTATTGGTCAAAAACAGAGGCTTCTTTGATTGGCCAAACCTTCCTCGAAATGTCCACTCCTGTGGGATGTGAGGACGTGAGGTCTCCTTGAGTGGACAGAGGATGGTGTAATATGTGTGTGTGTTTCTCAGTCAAGTGGTCTCTTTATGTAGGTAGCCATGTGGGCTTACCTTGTATACGGTCTACAAAGAAAGCACAAACTCACTCCAGTGACATCCATTTGCCTAGATAGTTATTAATCGTGGCACTTATTAAACTAACATGACACAATTCCATTTAAGGATGACATAAGGTAAAGCCTCTGTGTCAGATCATTTGAAGGGGCCTGCCAGAAACAACTAAAACATTAGAGCTGGTCACCTTTATTTGTGTAGCGCTTTATTAAATACATATTAGTAGGTTCTGTAATGAACGGGATGAATGATGCAAACTTCAAATGTAAGACAAAAAGTCTGTCATAAAGCAGCTCTGTGAAGACAATAATGTCATTCTTCAGCTCCAGTCAGTTCAGAGTTGCTTCAGTTTGGTTTAATAACCATGTAAATTTCTTGAGACAAGTTCAATTCAGCAGTAAGCAGCTGTATCGAAGTGAACTGTTCCATAACAGTTTTTTGGTAAAGTAATGTCATCTTCAGCTGTGTTATGATTTAGTTTTGATTCTGAACAGAACCACACTGTTATTAAAAGTAATAGATTTTTTTTCTTTTTGTTTTACGATGGTCACATTTAAACTGTCTTTAAAACGTTTTATATTGTGCTATCTTTATTTATTTTTAATTCTTTAAAATAATAAATAATGTTATCCATGTCCAAGACCCAGACTTCTAAAATAAAATAAAAATGAAAATTAATAAATAAATAAAAATTTCCTTTTTGTTATAGGATAGTCACATATAAACTGTCTAGAAACATTTGATCATGCATCTTGATTATTTTTAATAAATACATAAATAAGTTACCCTTGTCCAAGATCCAGGCTTTCAAACATTAAATAAATAAATAAATGTTTTTGTTATAGGATAGTCACATTAAATGTCTTGGAAATGTTTTGTCATGCCATTCCCATTTAAAGTAAAGTAAAGTAAAGTAAAATAAAATTTCCTTTTTGTTATAGGATAGTCACATATAAACTGTCTAGAAACATTTGATCACTCATCTTCATTATTTTTAATAAATAAATAAGCACATCAATAAATAAGTTACCCTTGTCCAAGATCCAGACTTTCAAACAAACAAACAAACAAACAAACAAACAAAAACCAATAAATAAATAAAAGGTACTCTTGTCCAAGGTCCAGACTTTTAAATAATGAATGAATGAACGAATGAATGAATAAATAAAATTACCTTTTTGTTATAGGATAGTCACATATAAACTGTCTAGAAACATTTGATCATGCATCTTCATTATTTTTAATAAATAAATAAACACGTTGTCCTTGTCCAAGATCCAGACTTTCAAACGTTAATTCTATAAATAAATAAATATTTTTGTTATAGGATAGTCAAATTAAAACTGTCTTGGAAATGTTTTGTCATGCCATCCTTATTTAAAGTAAAGTAAAATAAAATAAAATAAATCAATAATTGTTCCTTTTTGTTATAGGATAGTCACATATAAACTGTCTAGAAACATTTGATCATGCATCTTCATTATTTTTGATAAATAAATAAACAAGTTACCCTTGTCCAAGATCCAAACTTTCAAACATTAAATAAATAAATAAATAAATATTTTTTTATAGGATAGTCACATTAAAACTACCTTGGGAACATTTTGTCATGCCATCTTTATTTAAATTAAAATAAGTAAGTAAGTAAGTAAGTAAATAAATACATAAATAAATGAAGGATTGAATGATTGAATGAAAGAATGAATGATGTTACCCTTGTCCAAGACCCAGACTTTCAATAAAAATATAAATACATTTATTTTTGTGTTGTAGGATAGTCACATTAAAACTCTCTTGGAAACATTTTATCATGTCATCCTTATTTTAAATAAATTAATATATAAATGAAAAGTTACTTTTGTCCAAGATCCAGACATTCAAAAACAAGATCCAGACATTCAAAAACAAACAAACAATTAATAAATAAATAAATAAAAGTTACTCTTGACCAAAAATATCCAGACTTCCAAAGAATGAATGAATGAATAAATTAATACATAATAAATAAATACAATTTTCATTTTGAGAATAGTCACATTAAAACTGTCTTAGACACATTTTATCATGCCATCTTTATTATTTTTTTCATTAAACGTATAAATGAATAAATAAATGAATGAATGAATGAATGTGTGAATGTATGTATGTACGTACGTATGTTACCCTTGTCTAAGACCTGGACTTTCAATAAAGAAATAAAGATATATATATCTCTTTTGTTGTAGGATAGCCACATTAAAACTTTATCATACCTTCCTTATTTTGAATAAATAATAAAAAAATAATTGTCAAAGATCCAGACTCTCAAAAATAAATAAATAAAAGTTACTCTTGTCCAAGATCCAGACTTTTAAATGAATGAATGAATAAACAAAATGTCCATTTTGTTATAAGATAGTCTTAGAAACATTTTGTCATGCCATCTTCATTAAATTTTTCATTTAAAAATATAAATAAATACATTTCTTTTTGTTGTAGGATAGCCACATTAAAACTTCAAACAAAAAACAATAAATAAATAAAAGTTGCTCTTGTCCAAGTTCCAGACTTTTAAATAATAAATGAATGAATGAATGAATGAATGAATGAATGAATGAAAGAATGAATGAATAAAATGTCCTTTTTGTTATAGGATAGTCAAATTAAAACTGTCT
>NC_133367.1:12844260-12868592 GCF_049309525.1 Garra rufa | reverse complement strand
TGTTAAAGCTGTCATGAACTGAGAAATCCAAATCCCCTAATCTTTTATAAGATGTCACTGTACTATAAAAACATTCTACAAGTTTCAGAACTCAAAACTTTCTCATTAGTCTAAAAACAGCTTATTTTGAAGCCAATCTGCCAAAACGACAGGTTGTGGAATGTGCCACTTTATAATGTAAAAGTGTGGTTAAACAACGCCTCTGCAGAAGATCAACGCCTGTTTCTACATCACTGGCTGTTTAGCCCCGCCCACTGATTTGCGCATGTAACATAGAAAACAAGAGGGGCGAATGCAGGTCTACGCATAAAGATATCTCCGAAGACAACAAGACGCTGTGCAGTGTCAAGTTGTGGAAAAAAGTCTTTGCATTGCCTTCCTTCTGATCCCAACATTAGGAAAGAGTGGATGAACTTTGTTTAATGAAATTCCAAACCGCACCAGTAAGACTTTGGTCCTTTGTTCACTTAATTTTACCGCAGATTTATTTACAAACAAGGCACAATTCGCAGGATTTTCAGAAAGATTGAATCTAAAAGATGATGCTATGCCAACTATATTGAATCCAACAGTAACGTCACACTACACAAGCGTGAGTAACTATTTTTATCATGTGGTTACCATTGCTAACCACCATTGCTGCTAAATAACAGCAGCGTCAATCTGTGAAGGATGTAGGCTGTGAAACATACACAACTGTTAACCAATCATAGCAGTGGGCATTTACCTCCAAGTCTACAATCCATAATGTCTATTCAAACAGAGCGTACTGATGGGGGGAAAAAATTGGAAATACATGCTCTACATCCATTTCTGCAAAACCACAATTTTGTACCTTACTGCACGTGTCGTGGCATTTTCAAAGTGACATGTCCAGAGAGTAGTGCTAAAACACACATTCAATATGTTTTTATGACGTTAATGCAGGCATATATCGCTGTGTTTTTATTACGCTGCTTGAGGTACATATTGCGGCTGTTCAAATATCCGTGGAGTGTGGATAAAGTTTAATGCTCTATTGTGTTGGTAATATCTCCTACACCAAACCCAACCCTAAGCCTACCCAATAGTTTTAACAAATGCAAAAGTGATATAAAAATGCATTTGTTGATGCAGCTGTGCTATTTTAACTTTTGTATGCAGATTTGAGCTGTAGTGTCGAACCGTAATTTCATGGGGTTCTTACCGAAGCTCTTCATTACTCGAGTGCAACGCTGTATCACGTGAGCTACTGAGCAAATCTACTAAATTAGAAAAGTCACGCATATGAAGCAGTATATGTGACGACAAATTTATCAGTTTTCAAATTGCGCAGGATGTTAAAATTGTTTTGAAAACATAATATAACATTCAGTAAGCAATTGTTTGAAAATTAGGCTTTATTAATCAAAACTGTGTACCTGTAAATCATACTTTGTGTAAAAGGAATCAAAGTTGTTTGAGTTTTACTGCCTCTAGTGTTCATTTCAACTGGAAACTGCAGTGATTCGTACATATATGTTTATACGTTTTTTCAGGTTTGCAGAAATGTATATAGAGGCACGTATTTCCAATGAGCCTATGTTGTCAAAACAAGACAGAAAATAGTTTGTTACTTCTAAATTATGTTTTGTGATCTTGATAACATTATAAGTAGACCTCAGAGAATGGTACAAAATAATAAAAAAGGCAGTTCATGACCCCTTTAAAGGTTCTTCATGGAAACATTAATGCCAATAAAGAACCTTTATCTTTAAGAGAGTGTGCTAGATGTTGGAACGCTCTGGGGATTTGATCTTATTCAGACACACGAGTTTTATTGAGCCAATATTTGTTCTCTTTCATTTTGTTTATTGCTTTGCCAAAAAAAAAAAAACTTGGATGCAGTGGTTAAAATTCCTACCTTTAGAGTTTTTCATCCATTGAATGATCGTAATTATATAATTTCACTGAAGTTTTCATCATCAGATACAACACTGCATGATCAAAGAACATCAATGAGGTCAGGCACTGATGTTGAGTGATGGCTTGCTGTTCAAATAAATACCAAAGGCGTTCAATAAAGGTTCCAGTTTGGGTTTTGTGCAGATGAGTCAAGTTCTTCCCTGAGCAAACCATTTGTTGTTGTGCCCCATTCGTGTATGTTTGATATTATCCACCGGTTAGTTAAGGGTGTAGCTGAAATAGCCAAAATGGATAGCTAAAGGTGGGTGTTCACATACTTTTGATCATGCAGTGTATCACATGGTGAAAACTTTAATGGGAATATATACATTATAATCATTCAATGGATGAAGGCAGGAAGTTCACCACTGCATCCAACTTTCGTTGTCAAAGTGATAAACACAATGTAAGAGGACAAATATTGGCTCAATAAAATTGTTACAATTACCATGACCAATAAAACTGAAGGAATCTGACTGCTTTGCCAAGAGATTATCAGACGATTGCACCAAATACATTGTGGTTTCCAACGATCACTGTGCTTATCAGTCATTGCTTCAGAAACCCAAACACAATCCAACGAATGGCTAGACTATTTTGGTCACTGTTATCCAATCAAGAACAACTTGTGTCAGTCAGTACCTCAATGTATCCAAAAATTCAATTTAGCCAACTTGATCAAAGGCACATTTGATCAATAGACAAAGACCAAGTTTAAATGTAATTGCGCCAATATCCTCCGTCAGGAGCCGTATCTATTGACTGTTACTTGACAAGCCAAGCATGCAGCTTCTAAAAGTTTATTTGGGCATGAAAGCAGCGAGGTGTACTTTTTTAAGGGCCGCTGGCCGTCAACACCTCAAGCTGTGCCAGTCTTCACCCCAGCCCTCTGGTCTACTACCACAGCCAGCTATGGCACGTTCTCACGCACAGACTAATGACCACCTGCCAAGTCTGTCAGCTCCAGCACTTACTGCTGCGGTTCCCATTGACAACCCTACAACATACACAGAGAGAACAAGAAAATACTTAGATGCATGAGAACACAATTATAAATATGAGCTGTTCCTTCAAATGAAAAAGTGCCCTTTCTATGCATTCTCAAAGGATATCCCCTGAAATGCTCCCATTTGGGAAATATTGCCCCTCCTCAGGGCTTTTCACTTCACGGTTTCCTTCAAAGGGAGTGTCCACTGTCCTGCAAAAAAGGGCGTAACGAGTGCTGACAGAAGCTTTCCAATTTACATATAGCGCCCACTGAGCAGGGGACATCTGTACAAGTTCACTTCACTCTGTGAATTACATAATTTGAAATGTTGGAACATCAAACACTGATGGTTCTGCAGATTAGTGATAAGAGTATAATGAAATAACAGTATATAAATAAATGAGTGTAAAGTTTAAAAATAATATATTTGTATTATTTATTTTTTCCTTATTAAAGAAGAAGAAGAAAAAAAGATTGACATAATGTGAACCGAATACTACGAAGCCCCTAAGGGAACATGGTGGTGAAAAAAAAAATTGGGATGGGTGGAAAAAAGCTTTTGCGTTCCCTCACAAAATGTTGCGTTCTCTCAAAAATATATTTGCGCTTTCTCACCAATTGTTTGCGTTCTCTCGCAAAACAAGAAGTGTTCAGACAAACACTTCTTGTTTACTTTACAGCTTGTAAGTTAATGGTTCATACAGCTCCGCACGTTCACAATGAAGTGGTTCATAGAGTTTTATTTTAAACTTGGACTTAAAGGAGAACTCCGGTGTGATTTTGACCTAAAGTGTATTGAATCATGATACTGAGTGTGAACGTACCTTGCATATCTCATCTCGGTTTGTGTCCTGCAGTCCGAAATCTGGGGTCAGTTAGCCGATGCTCACAACAGGTTGTCAATGAGAGTCAATAGGGCATCGAAGTAGCCATGTAAATAAATCACTGTTTTACGCCATTTACGAGGCACAAAGTAGCTCCACACTTCATTGGTAGACTTCCAAGGGCCCTGACATTTAAAACGAGACATTGAGAACTCAGAAAAAGCACCGGTAGTTTATTTACAAGAAGATTTATACAGACATTTTTAACCAGAAACAGACCGGTCGCCGCCATCTTGAATTTAGTCACGATAAGTCGAGTGTCCTTTGCCATATATTATTGGCTTGTTTATCTAAAAATGCTCTTTTCCTTTAAACCTAGCCAAAAAACCATATGCGTTAACTGTGAAACACAGAGAAAGAGAGAGAGAGCGCCATCATTCACTTGCGCTGTTTATGAAATTTCAAAATACTTTATAAGTTATTTAACAAAAAATGAACTTCAGCATTATAGTGTTTTACCCGCGCCAAACAGAGACTGAGACAGTGCCGCTACATGTTATGCTAAACCTTTCACGGCATGCCCGTCATCAACTACAGAATACTTTAATTTTTGTAGATTTATTTATTTCTTTTTAAAAACATATTATTTTAAATAAAGATCTAATTTGGTCAAACTATTAGTTTGAAATATTATTTAATTAATTTATTCAATTTTTTAAATCTCTGTCAAAACCTATAAAGTATTATATGATCATTCTTGTTTGATAATTCTTGCAGTCATTTTATCATTCATTCATTCATTCATTCATTCATTCTTTTTATAGAAAAAACATGGTAAATATAACTGGTGAATAGAACACTTTTATTTTTGTGGATTTTTATTTTTATTATTATTTATTTTTTTTATCAAAAATATAAAAAAGTAACACCATAATAAGGTTCATTAGTTAACAGTTAACTGCATTAGTTTACATGAACTAAGAATGAACAATGAACAACAATACTTCTACAGCACGTATTAATCTTAGTTCATTTTAATCTCAGCAAGTAGTAATGCACTATAAAAATCACAAGCCGTGTTTGTTAACATTAGTTAATGCACTGTGAATTAACAAATGAACAACTATTTTTATATGAAGAATAATAAATAGTGTAATAAATGTACTGTTTATTGTTTGATTCATGTTAGTTAATACATTAACTAATGTTAACAAATCAACAAAAAAGAAAATTAATTTAATTTAGTACTACTTTATTCCATGTCATTTCTGTAAGTTCCCTTACATAATGAATTTTTGAATGAATGAAATTGCTGCAATCATTTCATTGACATTTAAACATATTTCATTCTGTTTTTGTATTAATTTATTTATAAAGAAAAAGCGAGGTATATAAAATTTGTGAATAGAATACTTTTATTAATGTAGATTCTTTTTTTGTCAAAAGTATTTTATTTTACTAATATACAGTGCCTTGCAAAAGTATTCATACCCCTTCATTTTTTTCACATTTTGTTTTGTTGCAGCATTATGTTAAACTGCTTTACATTACTTTTTTCCCCCACATCAATCTACATCTCATACACCATAATGACAAAGCACAAAACAGGTTTGTAACAACTTTGCAAATTTATTAGAAATAAAAAACTGAAAAGATCCCATTGCAAAGTATTCATACCCTTTTCTGGGACACTCGAAATTTAGCTCAGGAGCATTCATATTGCTTCTAGATGTTACTACTCTTCGAGTGAAGTTAAACTGTGGCAAATTCATTTGAATGAGTATGATTTAGAAAGGCACACACCTCTCAGAAAAAGTCTAACAGCTGAAAATGTATTTTAGAGAAAAACCCAGGGTCCTGAGGTCAAGATAACTGCCTGTAGAGCTCAGTGACAGACTTGCGTTAAGGTAATGATCTAGGGAAGAGTTCAGAAAAAATCTGCTGCATTGAAGGATGACAGAAGCATGTAGCCTCCATTATCCATAATGGAAGACGACTGGAACAACTAGGACTCTAGAAAATGTCTGCCAGCCCCCATCCAAGCTGACAGAGATTGAGAGGTGAAAAGGTGAGGCAAAGAATGGCAGATAATTGCCAAATGCAGATGTGCAAAGCTTGTCACATCATACCCAAAAAGACTTGAGGCTGTAAAGGTGCTTCAACTATGTACTGAGTTAAGGGTATGAATACTTATGCAATGTACTTATTTCAGTGTTTTATTTTTAATAAATTTGTAAAATTTGCAAATATGGTTCCCTTTCGAAGGGAACTCTCACTGCGTCCTCTAGAGGGCGCTTTGGGGAATGCCGCAGCGTGACTCGTGTCTGAAGAATACATAGAAAAACTACATGAAATGGCCAGCGCCAGGGTATGACGTCACCGCGGCGCACACGTCGCCGCCGCTGCGTCACTACCGGGCGCCTCTTTTATGTTATGGTCGCCCGGTAGTGACGCAGTGGTGGCGATGTGTGCGCCGTGGTGACGTCATACGCTGGCGCAGGCCATTTCATGTAGTTTTTCTATGTATTCTTCAGACACGAGTCACGCTGCGGCGTTCCCCAAAGCGCCCTCTAGAGGACGCAGTGTCTCGTTCCCTATTCTCAGGGAACTAAGGTTACATACGTAACCTAGAGACGTTTTTGCTTTGTCATTATTATGGTGTATGGAGTGTAAACTGATGTGGGGAAAAACTAATTTAAAGCAGTTTAACATAATGCTGCAACAAAACAAAATGTGAAAAAAATGAAGGGGTATGAATACTTTTGCAAGACACTGTAATTTGCATCTCTGTCACTCTTCACAGAATTAATGGTTTTCTAAAAGTTCATTAGGAACTAATTTCTAAAAAATTTCTAAAAAAAAGTGTCAATGTCAGTGACAGCACAGATAAGTAATAATAATAAACATTGCATTTTCCATTTAAAAAAACAAACAACAACAACAAAATCTAGTAAGATAAGCTTTCATGTCATGGCAAATTTCAGCTAATAATAAAAATCCAGACCCTTAACCCTTTTTCATGTTTACTTTCAGTATATGCTTGTAACTATGACCTTTTTTTATGACCTTCGCAGTGCCCTTCGGACAAAACCACTCCCCACAATTTGAAATCTCACAGAGAAAAAAGCTAACAGAGAGAGAGACAGAGGAGAGGGTGCACCTGTGCATTGTCATCAATCAAAATAAGAGACTGTAGAAGAGCTTTTATTGCTCAATCCAATTAAGCCCTTAACAAGTTCAGATGAGCCTCTCGCTAATGAGTCACTCCACTTACACAGCATATTCATCACCCCATCTGCTAATGGACTCAGAGCCAGCAATGACCACTCAAAAAAAACATGCCCCACGCCACATTGTCAATATTGTGTGAGAAAAGCGATATATAATGAATTCTACTTTTTTTTGGTGTTCTAATTTCATGTGCAAATCATAAAGTATATTATAAACTCAACAGAGTGTTTGCACTTACGTCAAGGTTTGGTCAGATACCCGGATGCGCATCCATATTGGAGATACTCGGATGTAAACAACAGCATGGATTGCATGGTTAATGTACTACCGAATATGTTGTTCTGCTAATTTATGCTGTCTAAACTAGAAAAAAAAAAAAAAAAAATGCGGAAGCTGCTAAATCATATTGAGAAGGACTTAGTAAGCAGGAAATGATGCTAATGGTGCAAATATTTTGACAAACTAAAGTCAACAGGTGGTAAAGATATATACAAGCAGTATTAATGAAGGTTTTGGCCTAATATTTCACTGACCTGAATGGAAATGATAAGAACAAACACGAATGTTGTCAAGATTCTTGCCCTGGAAATTTTGGTTCAGTTTGGCCAACCACAAACGCCTTTTGTTCCTCAGACAGCTTTTTGCACTCTTCTCCTTGATTTAATATAACTTTTGGCAGTCTACAGTACTTCAAATGTTTTTCCCGGTCCGACCGATTAGTACAGTCCAAAACATGACAATAATTGATCATTTTCAGCAGCAACATAAATATTGTGAAAACCCCATATGCAAATATTGCACTGGCATCACTGTTGGTTTAAATGCTAAATATACTTCTAGAAATCTTAAATTGAATCTGAATTAAAATTAAAATTCTGAATTCTGAGTTTCTTTCG
Source organism: Garra rufa (assembly GCF_049309525.1). NCBI lineage: Eukaryota > Metazoa > Chordata > Actinopteri > Cypriniformes > Cyprinidae > Garra > Garra rufa. The sequence goes on along the minus strand of NC_133367.1, from coordinate 12,860,730 downwards.
AATGAACTGCTTTTACACATTCTTCAAAATATCATCTTTTCTGTTCGGAAGGAAGAAGTTCATTCAGGTTTGGAACAACATGGTGAATAAATAATGACCATTTTTTGCATTTTGGGGTGAACTATCCCTTTAATGTCAGTGCACATGATTTCACATAATAAAACAAGATTGTCTTGAGGTAAAATCTTTGTAATGAGGACAAACATTTCGGAGCACATTTCTGATTTAATTCCATCATCAACCATAATGCAAACAGACTGCATTTAACTGAATAATTTTCCGTCTCATGTCTGCAGCTATGAATAATATATCTGAGCACTAAACAAAGGCTTCAGTCGAAATCTAAGCTAACATGAAGCACTTGATCTTCTGAGGACATCAGTGTTTACCTGTTTATATGTAGCCTCTGCCCAAACTCATTTAGAATGGCATGAAGCTTGTGGGTTAGTGATCATTCTGAAATCTAATAAAATACTTAAGTCACATCAGGGTTTATAGAAGAATTCCTCTGAAGGTAATGAGCACCGACAAACTTTCATAGTGTTCAGATGGACAAACAATACACTTCAGGTCATCTGAGTTTAATCAGGTGTAGAACTTCAGGTACATTAAATCACTTTGATATTTTTTAAATACTTTTATGTCAATAAAATATTTCATAAAATGTATTAGATTGTCAATCCCACAATTTTAGCAAGTACTTCATTGCTTAAATGTCCCGAGAGAACAACAAAAGCAATAAAACCTCACTTAACCGAGAAGAGAATAATGCTGCCAAGTCTTTATGGGGAAAGAGAGGAAATACAGTTTGTTTTTATCTGTGTTCATCTATATTCAGCACCGTGTGACCGGAACTAATTGTGAGTCTTGTTTTCAATATTAGACTGTGCTCTGCCAATTTTTTGGACAAGTTGAACACAGTTGAACACATTTTTCAGAATCAATTCCAGGATTTCTGTTATGGATCAATGTTTTTTTGCCATGGATCAAATATAATGTGAATATTCACTTATTCTATAGATTGTTTTCACGACACGTCACCAATTGCTGCTGAAAATGATCAATTATTGTCATGTTTTGGGCTGTACTAATCGGTCAGAATGGAAAAAAACATTTGGAGTACTATAGTCTGACAAAAGTTATAACAAATCAAGGGGAAGTGTGCAAAAACAACTGTAGGAACAAAAGTTTGTGTTGTTTGTGTTTGGTCAAACTGAACCAGTATTTCCAGGGCAAGAATCTTGACAACATTCATGTGTGTTCTTATCATTTCCTGTCAGGTAGGTGAAATATTAGGCTAATACCTTAATGAACACTGCTCATATGTGTCTTTACCACCTATTAACAGTTTGTCAAAATGTCGTGCCCTTTTCTGCTTACTAAGTCGTTCTCTATATGATTTAGCAGCTTCCACGCATTTTTTTCTGGGTTGTTGTTTACATTTGAGTATCGCCAACATGGCTGCTCATCCGGGTAACTGACCAAACCGTGATATAAGTGCAAACCCTCTACTGACATGTGATGCAACCACTTTCCAAGAACAAGCAGTTTGTCTGGCTACGCTAAATATGATAGTGCAACAAAGCACTAGTCAGTGGAAGAGAGTTAATGTTTAAAACACAGCTATGCAGAGCCAATTAGATTTCTGTGAACCAATGAGATTTCACCTTGGACCCAGTTGCAGTCGCACCCAGTTAGGAAAAAGTCTCAGATTTATATGGAACATGTAACTTTACATGTCATTTTATAGCCTCACACCTAGTTAAGACAACAGTGTTAGTCAACCCTTGTGAAAATGAAGTATGCTTACTTGTATTGAAAGTGCACTTCTAGTGTACTTCAAAATTAATTTTTGTATTTGTATATAAGATCAAATTAATAACATTAATATTAACATTTATAACATAAATTATAAGAACAAACAGAAATGTTGTCAAAACTCTTGCTCTGGAAATCCTGGTTCAGTTTGGCAAACCACAAATGCTTTCTTTCCTCAGACACATTTTTGCACTCTTCTGCTTGATTTGTAAACGTTTGGCAGTCTATAGTACTCCAAATGCTTTTCCCGGTAAGACCGATTAGTACAGCCCAAAACATGACCATTTTTAGCAGCAATAATCAGCAAAATTTGCAAGTTCTGTTCGGTTCAGTGGCATTGTTTACATTCAGCGCCACCAATATGGCAGATTGATGATGCTTCATGAAAACACTCTATTAGAGAGGTTTTTTTTATGGCTGCATGATATAAAAATAAAGAATAATGTGATTTTTAATTCACGCTACATTTTAAAATAAATAATTCTATGCAATGCAGGTTTAATACATGCTTTTTATTTATTTACATGTGTAGGTTACCTAAGTACGTGCGTCTCAGAGCGGCTCCATTCACAATAAATGCTGCTCCACACAAACAGTTATCATTTACATATACACAAAGTGTCTCAGACTTCATCTCTGCATATTGCTGTGAGTCTGAGTTTATTATAACGTTCATCTGGGAACACAATGTGCCATTTCATCAGATTTGTAAGGTAAATTATTTATAAAACTGCGCAAACACAGGAGAATACATCATCTTTTTCAATATGCTAACTGTTCTTCACAATTTCAAAATAAAAGCTCAAACACCCGCTCTGTGTTTACACATTTTGAGATAATAAATTAAAGTGGCTGTAGCATTTCTGTTGTAAAGAAATAGTCAAATATTAAAGATTGAGTGGACATTTGAATTAAATATTGTTGAAATAAGTCAATATTGAGCAGTGATTAGATCATGCAGTAAAGTGTAAAAACAATCGTCAGGCCGCTGTCCATTTTGTTTAATAAAACCATGTGATTACTTGTGTTTGATACTTTATTTGAACCAATTTTTATTTCCTCATATGTATTTTAATTCATTTTAAATGCTATTGTTCACCTAGGTCTATTTTAATTACCACACAAAAATATATATATATTATAATGATCAGATTACTCGATTAATAATCAGAATTATCGACCGATTCCTCGATTACCAAAAAAAAAACAGAGACAACCCTAATATAATCACATATCAAGATGTATTTACAATGGCATGCGAAAGTTTGGGAACCCTTGGTTCTTAATACTGTGCATGGTTACCTCCCTGCTGAAAAAAACAGTTAAAACCAGCCTAGGCTGGTTGGCTGGTATTGGCTGGTTTAAGCTGGAAGTAGCTGGTTTTAGCTGGTGGTTTTCCATCCTGATCAGCTAAGACCAGCCTGGCCAGGCTGGAAAAAAGGCCAAAACCCCTCTAAAACCAGCCTGCCGACCAGATATGACCAGCTAAAACCAGGCTGGTTGACCAGCTAAAACCAGCCTAGGCTTTTTTTCACCGGGGCTGGATGATCTACGACTGTTTTTTTTTTTTTTTTTTTTTTTTTTTCGTTTTGTTTTATGATGGTTGTTCATGAGTCTCTTGTTTGTTCTGAACAGTTTATTATACTGTGTGTGGTTACCTGAATGATCCATGACAGATTTTTTTTTTTTTTTTTTTTGGTTTTGTTTTGTGATGGTTTTTCTTGAGTCCCTTGTTTGTTCCAAACAGTTAAACTGAGCACTGTTCTTCTGAAAAATCCTCCAGGTCCTGCAGATTCTTTAGTTTTTCAGCATCTTTTGCATATTTGAACCCTTTCCAGCAGTGACTGTATGATTTTAAGATCCATCTTTTCACACTGAGGACAATTGAGGGACTCAAACAAAGCCATTTAAAATAAAAAGGTTCAAACACTCACTGATGCTCTAGAAGGAAACACGATGCATGAAGAGCCGGGAGTGAAAACTTTTGGAATTTGAAGATCAAGGTAAATTGAACTTAATTTGTCTTCTGGAAAGCATGCAAGCATCTTCTGTTGCTTCTGAAGGGCAGTACTAAATGGAAAAAAAGATATTCCAACGAAATAAGAAAAATTTGGACATCTTCATCCTGTCTAAAAGTTTTCACCCCCTTTCTGAAGAACAGTGCTCAGTCTAACTGTTCAGAACAAACAAGGGACTCAAGAACAACCATCACAAAAAAAACAAAAAAAAAACAGTTGTGGATCATTCAGGTAACCACACACAGTATTAAAAGCAAAAGGTTCCCAAACTTTTGAGGGGGGTTATTTTAATAGTTTCAGCTATTTTGTGTCTTGTGGACTATATGTAAACATTTTATGTAAAATATCTAACTCAGGACAGTATATAAACATAATTGCACATAAAAAACTATACCACTGTAAATTAAACTATATTACATTTTAATTTAATGGCAGATAACATTCAGTTAAATGTCCAAGACATTACATTCAGTTTGCACCTAGTTTATTCTTTTAAAGTGGATTATTTCAGTAAGTACTCTTCTCTACTTTTTCTTCACAAGGGTTTGCCAGCGAGAGCACACGCTAACGTTTTGAGTGGTGTGAACAAAATAAGATAATGTCAGGCAGAAAGACAGAGAGGAGGAAAAGAGACAGAGGAGGGAAGGAAGTACTTGATGACAAAGACCTTGGCGACTACTCTGCCCAGATTTTCGCAGCTGAATGGCATGCCAGGCATTTGTCTTGATTGTTCTTCCTGGTTGTGGCCGGGTTGGCGTGAGTCGCAGGCCAGATAAGCATCTATTATTTTTAGTGCTGAACAACGGCCCCAAGGGAGCAGGTATCCTGTTCATATCGTCAAACACTGCCACAGAACACAGCAGAATGCCATAGTAGAAGATACTCCAACAGGTTGGGATGTTACGAGACAGACTTCTCTAACGAGGCAGCTGTTCTCTAAAAAATCAGATTTTTTTCTTCTTGTAGCTATGGAAGACAAGTTACAAGAAACTTCTAATTAAAGCCAGACTCCGAAGGAATCCACAAAAAGCAGACATGCACTATCAGCCATCAGTTTGACTCTAACTAATCTGAGCACAGCTTGATTGACAGAGCCTTAGATAGCCTTGTTACTAAATTCTTGACATACAAAAACATTTTTGACTTCCTTTGAACATGTAACACCAGGACAATACAGAAGGAGATGGGTATGAACAGATATAGCCCAGTCTGAACAGGCCTGTCTGGTTGTGGCAGCTACTCTCAGGGTGAGATGGAGACCAAGACGTGGGGCATTAGATATGGAAACACTGGATAATTATCTATGAATCTCTTAGGAAATGTATTACTTCAGTGCCAACATAAAAATTCATTTTGATTTGAAGTGTTGTTATTCTTGATTCTTGATTTTCTGTGTTAATTTCTCAAACTGGTATCTATTTTCAGATTAATAGTATCGAGGGAAAATATATATCACTTGCTGTTGGCAACTCTCTTGAAATTTAGGATTAAAGTTGGAATTATTAATCTTCTTACTGCTAATTTATCGCTTAGTAATTGAATTAAACTGGTATGTGCTCGTAACAAAGAAACACACATACTGATAATATATATTGACTGTAAGGTGCATTAAATAAATTGGTATGTCATATATATAATCTATATATTTAATTCATATAAAGACTCTCATTCAAAAGTTAGGGATCAGTAAGATATTTTATTTTTTTAAAGAAGTTCTTATGCTCATCAAAGCTGCACTTTTGATCACAAATCTAGAAAAAATGTAATATTGTAAAATATTATTTCAATGTAAAATGACTGTCAATATATTTTAAAAATGTAATTTATATGTGATGAAAAGCTGAATTTTAAACATCATTAATCCAGTCTTTAGTGTTACATGATCCTTCAGAAATCATTTTTCATATTCTGATTTATTATCAGTTTTTAAAACGGTTGAGCTTCTTAACATTTTGTTGGAACCTGTCATAATTTTTTCAGGATTCTTTAATTAATAAAAAGTTAAAAAGAACAGTGTTTATTTAAAATAGGAATCTTTTGTAACGATATAAACTACGATTTAAACGTTTGTGGTGGTCTGGACATTTTTATTCTTTCTTTTTTGAAAAAAGCAAATATGACTTTTATTCACCAGGGATGTGTTGAATAGATAAAAAAGTGATAGCAAAGAAAAATAAAAAAAATAAAAAAAAATAATAAAAGCTCTTCTTTTAAACTTTTTATTCATTAAAGAATCTTGAAAAAAAAGAATCACAGGGTCCAAAAAAAAAAAATGTTTCCAACATTGATAATAAAAGTAATAAATCAGCAAATTAGAATGATTTCTGAAGGATCATGTGATACTGGAGGCTGAAGTAATGGCGATGAAAATTCAGCTTTGCATTACAGGAATAAATTATATTTTAAAATATATTAAAAATAATAATAATAAAAAAAAATTTAAACTGTATTTTTTTCTGTATTTTTGATCAAGTAAACGCAGCCTTGATGAACATGAGGTCATTCTTATTTTTATTATTATATATTTATTATTATAGCAATTTACCTACATTTGTTAAAGGTTCTTTATTGGAATCAATGCTTCCATAAAAACCTTTAACATCCAAGGATTTTCATTGCACACATGGTTCTTTATGTTCAACAAACTGTTCACTGAAAGGTTCTTCAGGGAACTCAAAAATGGTTCTTAAACCAAAACTAAATTTATTAAATTTCTCTCACACACACACACACACACACACACACACACACACACACACACACACACACACATGCTGGGTTTACATGTTTTATGGGGACATTCCATAGGCGTAATGGTTTTTATACTGTACAAACCGTACTTTCGATCGCCCTACACCTACCCTACACCTAAACCTAGCCCTCACAGGAGATTGTGCACACTTTTACTTCATCAAAAAACTCATTGTGCATGATTTATAAGCCTGTTTCCTCATGGGGACCTAAGAAATGTCCCCACAAGGTCAAAATCTACTGGTATTCCTATCCATGTGGGGACATTTGGTCCCCACAACGTGATGAATACCAGGTACACACACACACACACACACACACACACACACACACACACACACACACAAATAGAGTTATTTGCCATTTCTTTGTAAAATATTGTGACATTAAGTAGAAATTTCTAAGTAGAAATAGTAAGTAAAGTATTTTTTTCTACAGAGTGTATGGTTTTTATGTTTACAGTGATTAACTTCACTTTAGACATTTTTATATCTTGTGTGTATATTATTGCATGTACGTCTATTTGTGATGCATGACAGACAAGATAAAAAGTGTTTTATGTTTGCTGGTTGTGTACTTGTTGGACAGAGAGACAGAGAGGGGGTGTGTGTGAGTGTGTGAGGCACTCTTTACAACTCCACCCATCGGGTGAAATGTGACTGCAACTACAGCATGCTGAACACTCAACTCCAAAAGAGAGAGAGAGATAGGGAGAGCAAGCACTATCAGAGAGGGAGAGAGTGTTTTACCACTGTTGACTGTCGGCAGTGTCACTGCTCCTTTGAGCTTCTGGCAGTAGAGGCACCTCCACTCGCCCGCTGCACACACGCGGACTGAACCTCCTCCACTTCAGCTCAAACTCCACTTCAGCGGACTACTTCAACAGGACGGCTGCTTATCTGCCTTTTCTCTGCTGATTTCGAGAGCTTTTCAAAAAAGTTCCAAATGTTTTCGCCCCCATCTCTCGCGGACCAGTTTTAACTTTCCCTCCTACATCTGCAGTTCAGATGTGTGGAACATGACAGCTACGTTTGCTTCAGACTCTACAGGACGCACAAGTTGCATGACTTTCAGGATGCCTGCAGGAGAGCCGAAACAGAATTGATGCTGTTGTTCAAGATTTGGAGATACGGCGGTATAAAATGCAAGATTAAACGTGACGTTGTCATCTCAGCACCTAGCTAGGTCTCTTTGCTGCTGCTTGTTTCTGAGATTCAGTTTGAAAAATTGCATGCCTTGATCTCTGAATGCATGAAACATGAACAGCAATCAAACAACCAATGCGACTCTGCCGGAGAGTGAAGGGCTGAAGTCGTTTGAGCTGTTCATCATGGTCATCATCATCATCATCACCATTATCGTCATTGGTAATCTTCTGGTCATCATCGCCATCGCACGCACCTCCCAGCTGCAGACCATGACGAATATTTTCATCATGTCGCTGGCATGTGCTGACCTCATAATGGGGGTGTTGGTGGTGCCCCCAGGCGCCACGATTGTCGTAACGGGGAACTGGCAACTCAATAAGACTTTGTGTGAGTTATGGACATCGATTGATGTGCTATGCGTCACCGCCAGCATAGAGACCCTTTGCATTATCGCGGTGGATCGCTATATTGCAATCACACGGCCTCTGCGGTATAAAATGCTTTTGAATAAGTGCAGGGCTCGAATTATTGTTTGCGTCATTTGGCTGGTCTCAGCTCTAACCTCCTTCGTCCCAATTATGAACCAGTACTATCGTGCGAAGAATGACGAAAAAGCACAAAGTTGTTACGATAACCCCAATTGCTGCGATTTAGAAATAAACATTCACTTTGCAATCATTTCATCAGTGGTTTCGTTCTACATTCCGCTGCTCATCATGATTTTCGTCTACGCACGCGTCTTTCTCATCGCCACACGGCAGGTACAGCTCATCGACAAGAACCGGTTGAGGTTCCAAAACGAGTGCATGGGGAATCAGATACAGCCGACGCTCCACGGCAACAACAACTTACCATCGACGTGCAATAACGTCGGAGGAACGACGGCGAAGCGGAAAAGTTCACGTAGACGGCCGTCGAGACTAACCGTAGTCAAGGAGCACAAGGCCCTCAAGACTTTAGGCATCATCATGGGTGTCTTCACACTTTGCTGGCTGCCGTTCTTCGTGGCGAACATCATCAATGCCCTTGATCGAGACGTCCTGGACAAGAACGTTTTTCGTTTCTTAAACTGGTTAGGCTATATCAACTCCGGCCTCAACCCTATCATCTACTGCCGAAGCCCAGAGTTTCGTGCGGCCTTCAAGAACCTTCTTGGCTGTCCCTGGATACCCGCTCTGAAAATGAACTTCCTTTACAAGGGGCTTCGGACTCGGTGCCCCTGCCTCCTAGGGTCTCCAGAGCCAGGAATGCCTGGATCATTCCAAAGCCCCCCCACATTGCAAGAGGCACTGGCTGAGGAAGGGAGCAGCCAGAGCAGCTACAGGAGTGAGGAGCCCTCGCCAGGACCGCCGCACTCCAACGGCAGCACCTTCTTCAGCGAATTCTCCGAAGCAGAGGCAGAGTTGTGAGTTTCCATCTCTTCTTTACTTGACTAAGATTTATTTTAGCACTCACTATGCATGTGATCAATTTTCCGAGATTTGATTACGTAAGGTCTGTATTGGCGAACAATGAATCAGTGCCATGTCAGTAAGGTCAGCTTGCTCTATATCACATGTCTAGGGAATTTCAAACCTCCTGTAATCATATGACCCAAAGTTCTGAATGCGCCTGTGGTGGGTTTTCTCAGGGGAGATGAAGACCTGTGAGAAGTGCGTCAAGGTTGAGCCAGGCAGTGTTGGAGTTGTCTCAGATTACAGAGAGATTGGACACATACAACGTTTCACGCAAAAATGAACGACTTGTTACGGTGGAATGTAAAACAGCCAGGTGAAGTTTGCACAGGGGGGGAAAAAACACAAGGTTTAAGCTCATAATTGCTTGTGTTTATAGTCGGGATATACAGGAACAAGCCGGCCAGTCAAACTTAATGCAGATGAAGCATCCTCGGGGGAGCTACAACACTTAATGTTCTTGAGGGAAACTGGCATGAGGAATAATTTCTTTCACTTTGGTTTGAGCATTTTGGCATTATCTTTAAAAGAACATGTGTCAGAAGAAAGGTATGAGGAATGGAACAGGACACAAGCTCTGATATGAAAGAGAAACCATGTGCTGTAAATCTGGCATTTTCTCTTAAATGCTTAAGAGAACTGACCGTCTTAAAAGATGCAGGCTTGCCCTTTTGTTTGTTTTCGCTGGACTTTAAATCGTTGACAAGAGTTGAGTCTCTTTAACTGTATAAATACTTGAGAGAGAAAAATATGAAAAAGAAAAACTAATATATGAAATAGACTGTATATTTAACTACATTTTGAAAGTAATTAAAAATTGGAGAAAGAAAAAAGATGCCATGTACATTTTTCAACCAATCTTTTCAACTAAAATTACTTCATCCGGACCAAAATGATAATTATACAGTGTCCACAGGGACGTACAAACACTTCAGTATTGTTGTTTCCTAATGCATTTGCACTAGTCAGATTTACAATGTAAATAGTGGGGTTTTATTCAGATAGCATGGTAGTTATTTTAATGATTTGCTGCAAGAGGCCAATTGTAAAGTAGTTGTGTTTTTGTGGTTTTTCAATTGTTTAAACTCTGCTTCTGCAACACAAGAACTTACTACTTAAACTGCACAACATATTTTTTTAACATAAACTATTAAAAGTACATTTTTAGTTTAGTTTCAGTGCTCTACAATAATCATGTCACAGATAACAACAATAGTAAAAGAAATCAACATAGGATTCTGAATTGACTAAAACAACTCTGTTTATACAGGCTTTTCAGGAAAGGTTTTTCCTGGAAGGGGGGATACACACTTGACTATCACAGTATACGGTTTTACAGCAGCTGTTATAGGGGTCTGGGTGGGCAAGCCCTGGAGACATTTCCTAGCCACGATGAAGTGGAAACAATGCACACGCATACGCATTTCACATCCAAACACAGCCATGTACGGCAGACATCACAAGAGAGAGCTTTTCCTCAATCTTGAGTTATGAGCACATAATAAAGAGCAATAAAGAGACCAAAAAATTGCACTTTTGTTAGTTCAATACAGTCTTGTTATAAATAGAAGGCACTTTTATTGTGCATTACAGATTTAAATCAAATCAAAAAAGCCTACTGAAGCATTACTGCAATAAAAATAAAAAAAACGATTAATTTTATTTTACAAAACATAAAACTAATTTTTCTTGAGGCTGTGAAGTTTGAGCTGTTGAATCTGTGGCAGACTTCATGTAAGGAGAAAAATGTTGCGGTGGAAATCGAAAGGCAGAAGTAGAGAGAAAGGAACTTCAATCTCAATCTCTAAATGCTTGAAGCAGTGAGTTCACTGGTGTCAGGTAGCCCATTTCAACAAACAAATCACATTATTCAGCGTATAGCTCACCAACTTACGAGTACATTGAGTAAAATTTGATCAGCCTTGTTATGTCTGAAGCCCTTTTACGTAAACTGTGTACTTTGCTTTTTGTACACCGTGACCAGGTCTCCAGTGAGTTTCATTAAACACGAAGCAGCTCGAACATTATGTCTAGCACAATGTAATAAGACAAAATGAGCATTTTGAGTATTTTTAGTGCGACATATTATGAAAGTTGACATACAGTAATTTAAATAATGACAGATGGAAGATAATGGCAGTGTGTTTTGTTTAACAGGAAGTCAACATTTTGCCGCTCTGTCCTGCTGATGGGTACATTTTGTGTTGCCGGCAAAAACATGTAAATGAAGCCACAATGATTGCTTTGTGTTTCCCAGAATGGGTTGAGATGTTGTGTATGTGTATTGATTAACCCTCCATGAGAACAAACACTTGTTGCAATTGTTTTCTGTGAACAAGCATGTGTTTTTCATGCAATATGAACTTTAGCGGTGTGACGTCAATTGTATATAACCGATGTTCAAGCTAAATACGGATTGATTTTTGTCTGTAAATTTGTAGCTACCACTAAATTAACTTGTATGGGTGAGGACGAGGTGGTTTCTGTAGTGTTTTTTGGCACGTTTTAGGGCCCCTCTGTTGCTTTTCTGACACCCCCAGAAGCTGATAAACTTTATCACTGAAACGCAACACTTCCGCCTTTGAGGAGAAGCTGTTTACGACCTAAACAGAGCAAGCGCAGCCGGTGCTCAAAGCGAAGGCAAGATAGTAAGCTTGTCACGAAACCTTAATTTCTGCTTGGGAATGAGAGAATATTTTTTGGTTTCATTTCAGGATTTTGAAGACTTTATGAAAAAAAATTGCTTACCTAACAGAAGTTTACAGTGCCTAAAAAAAACAATAAATAAAATATTTAAAAACATTTTTCAAATAATATACAAAATAAGAAAAATATAAAATAAATAAATAAAAATAAAAAGTATTGAAAATAATATATACATATATATTAGACTGATTCAGCACTGTTTCTTAAATTATGACTGACTCATTAAAAAGAACCAGTTAACAAAAATAGAGATTTATTTAATAGATTAAAAAGATAATAAAATAATTGTAAAAAATAATTGTAAAAATAATATATAAGAAAAATAAAATATAATATATATAAAAAAATTGAAAATAAAATTATATAAAGACTGATTCTGCACTTTTTCTTAAAACATGACTGACTCATTAAAAAGAACCAGTTAAAAAAAGAAACAGATAATAAAATAATTTAAAAAATAATAGTAAAAATAATATATAAAATAAGAAAAATAAAATATAATATATAAAATACATAAAAATAAAAAAATATTGAAAATAAAATTATATATATAGACTGATTCAGCAGTTTCTTAAAACATGACTGAATCATTAAAAAGAACCAGTAAAAAAATAAATAGATAATAAAATAATTTTAAAAAATAATTGTAAAAATAATATATAAGAAAAATAAAATATAATATATATATAAAAAAATTGAAAATAAAATTATATAAAGACTGATTCTGCACTTTTTCTTAAAACATGACTGACTCATTAAAAAGAACCAGTTAAAAAAAGAAACAGATAGTAAAATAATTTAAAAAATAATTGTAAAAATAATATATAAAATAAGAAAAATAAAATATAATATATAAAATACATAAAAATAAAAAAATATTGAAAATAAAATTATATGTATAGACTGATTCAGCAGTTTCTTAAAACATGACTGAACCATTAAAAAGAACCAGTTAAATTTTTTTTTTTTTTAAATAATTGTAAAAATAATATATAAAATAAGAAAAATAAAATAATATATAAAATACATAAAAATAAAAAATATTAAAAATAATATATATATATATAGCACTGTTTCTTAAATCATGACTGACTCATTAAAAAGAGCCAGCTCAAAAAAGAAAGCAATAGATCATAAAATAATAAAAAACTGTAAAAATAATATATAATATATAAAATATATATATATATAGAGAGAGAGAGAGAGAGAGAGAAGGAGAAAGAGAGAGAGACTGATTCAGCACTGTTTCTTAAATCATGACTGATTTGCAACTAATTTTTGTTGCAGTCTGGAGCCCCTTATATTTAATTTGGACTGTGTGCGTTGTTTTTGCATCATGGTGTTGGTTTATACTTCATCTTGGCATATCATCTGCAAATATCAAAGGTCAGTAAACAGAAATTACTCCTCCAACACATTTGCATACTAAAGTCAAAGTCTGTTTTGATTGGAGCACGTCCAGCTGTTCTCCTTCTGACAATTGGTCAAAAGAAATAAACTGCGTTCACCTTTCCATGCAAACTTAATGTTAGATGGAAACTTCAAAAGTAAAGTTTTGTTGGGAAAATAATCGAATGAGTTAATGTAGACAGACACTAGAACATTATCTTCACTGCAGAGCATTACTCCATAGGATTACAATGTTCTGCTTTAAAAAAGGAACAGTTGATTTTTTTTTTTTTGGAAAATGGAACGGCTTTAAATCAGGATATTCTTTCATTACGAGCAAGCCTGGAAATTTCCATTCGCTACATTAAAAATGATTCACATTCTACAAATTAAGACGTTGGTTCCATCTGATCGTGACTCCACTTATTTAAAAACCATTTGACAACGAGGCTGTTACTGTACGGCTGTCTGACACCTGTGTGCGTATTTTCCTGGAGCTTGACTTTTGCAAACAGGTGCTTAATCACTGAATAGGTTTATGAGGAAGAGCACAATACAGCTGACAAGCCGAGGCTGGTGTAATGTCTTATCTGCTCCCATCGCCTTCATTGCTGTAACAGTGGGGCACCATGTTTCCACAGATCACAGGTTTATCGCCACCATCAGCTACTGATGGTATCGCTCTCTGGCTACTGTTGATCTTTACAAGAAAGGGAAGCTAAGATTGGCTCTTGATTGATAAATAACAGAGTGGCGTAACAGGTTTCGGTTTGAGATCTTAAATCAAGGAGCGGCAGAATAGTGGGGGTTAAAGACCTTATTTTTTCCCTGTTCCATTTAAGTGATTAGTATGGAGGCCTGTATCCGCGACTACAAAACAAAAAAGGTTATTGCAACTTTTCCTCTCACAATTCTGACTTTTTCTCAGAATTGTGAGATATAAACTTGCAATTTTGAGTTATAAAGTCAGAATTGCAACATGTAAAGACTTTTTTCTCAAAATTACGATGTAAACTCACAATTGCAAGAAACAGCTATGTCACAATTCTGACTTTTTTCTCACAGATGTGAGTTTTATCTCACAATTATGACTTTTTCACGCAATTCTGACTTTTTTTCTTAGAATTTTGAGATATAAACTCAATTGTGAGTTGTAACATCCAATTTTGAGGGAAAAAAAATTAATAAATATAAACTCACAACTGTTAATTGTTTTCTCAGAATTGCCTATTTATTTGCAATTGCAAGATGTAAACTCATAGTTCTGACTTTTTTCCTCAGAATTACGATGTAAACGTACAATTAAGAGAAATAGCCTATTTTGTTCATTTTCACAAATGTAAGTTTTATCTACAATTCTGACTTTTTTTTCCTCACAAATGCAAGTTTTATCTCACAATTCTGACTTTTTGCTTAGAATTGTGAGGTATAAACTCAATTTTGAGTTATAACATCCAATTTTGAGGTAAAAATGTAATACATACAGTATAAACTCACAATTGTGACTTTTTTTCTCTGAATTGCCCATTTATATCTCACAATTCTGACTTATCTTGCAATTGCAATTGTTTTAAAGTCACAATTGCCAGATATAAACACGCAATTTTTAGAAAAAAGTCACAACTGTGAGTTTATATTTATTGTTTTTTCAGAACTGGAAGTTTATTTCTCAGAATTATGAGTTTATATCTCTATCTCTTATATCTCTTCTGACTTTATAACTTGAAATTGTGAGTTTATGTTTCACCATTCTGAGAAAAAAAGATTTCTGAGAATTGTGAGATGTAAACTTGCAATTTTGAGTTATAAAATCAGAATTGCAAGATGTAAACTAATAGTTCTGACTTTTCTTCTCAGAATTACGATGTAAACTCCCAATTGCGAGAAATAGCCTATTTTGCTCATTTTCACAAATGCAAGTTTTATCTCACAATTTAGACTTTTTCACGCAAATTCTGACTTTTCTTCTAAGAATTTGAGATATACACTCAATTGTGAGTTATAACGTCCAATTTTGAGGGAAAAAATTTAATAAACAAACTCACAACTGTGACTTTTTTTTCTCAGAATTGCCAATATATATCTCACAATTCTGAATTAACTAGCAATTGCATGTTTTAAAGTCAAAACTGCTAGATATAAGCTCGCAATTCTGAGAAAAAAAGTCACAAATGTGAGTTTATATTTGTTTCTCACAATTCTGACTTTATTACTTGCAATTGCGAGTTTATGTCTCACCATTCTACGAATAAAGATTTGCGAGAATTGCAAGATGTAAATTTGCAATTGCGACTTTTTATCTCACAATTTTTTTTTTTCTTGCAATTACCTTTTTTTATTTTTTTAATCAGTGGCAGAAATGGACCTCCATAGATTACAGAGACTCTAACGTCACAAAAATGAAGAAAAAAAAAAAACCGTTGAATTTCCCTTGTCGTACCAAATTGAACTTTTTTGGTTAATCTTTTCCATGTAATTACAAAAAAGTTGAGACTGAAACGTTCAATGCATTATAAAAGTAGTCCAAATGACTATATTCAGCGTTTTATGAAGAAATATTCTCAGGTTCTGAGAATTATAGTTTATATATTATAGTCATACACCTCGCAGAATCTGCAAAAGGTTAATTATTTTACAAAAATAAGAGGGATTATACAAAATGCATGTTATTTTTTATTTAGTACTGGCCTGAATAAAATATTTCACATAAAAGATGTTTACATATAGTCCACAAGAGAAAATAATAGTAGAATTTATAAAAATGACCCAGTTCAAAAGTTTACATACACCTGAATCTTAAAGGAACACTCCACTTTTTTTGGAAATAGGCTCATTCTCCAACTCCCCCCGAGTTAATAAGTTGAGTTTTACCGTTTTGAAATCCATTCAGCCGTTCTCCTGTTCTGGCGATATCACTTTTAGCATAGCTTAGCATAGATCATTGAATCCTATTAGACCAATAGCATCGCGTTCAAAAATGACCAACGAGTTTCCATATTTGTTGTATTTAAAACTTGACTCTTCTGTAGTTATATCGTGTACTAAGACCGGTGGAAATGCAGAGCTTCAATTTTCTAGGCTGATAAGATTAGGAACTACACTCCCATTCCGGCGTAATAGTCAAGGAAGTTTGCTGCCGTAATAAGGCTGAAGCAGGAGCAGTAATACCACAAGCACTGTGCCAGC
>NC_133367.1:12812737-12843760 GCF_049309525.1 Garra rufa | reverse complement strand
TTTATCAAAAATAATGAAGATGCATGATCAAATGTTTCTAGACAGTTTATATGTGACTATCCTATAACAAAAAGGAACAATTATTGATTTATTTTATTTTATTTTACTTTACTTTAAATAAGGATGGCATGACAAAACATTTCCAAGACAGTTTTAATTTGACTATCCTATAACAAAAATATTTATTTATTTATAGAATTAACGTTTGAAAGTCTGGATCTTGGACAAGGACAACGTGTTTATTTATTTATTAAAAATAATGAAGATGCATGATCAAATGTTTCTAGACAGTTTATATGTGACTATCCTATAACAAAAAGGTAATTTTATTTATTCATTCATTCGTTCATTCATTCATTATTTAAAAGTCTGGACCTTGGACAAGAGTACCTTTTATTTATTTATTGGTTTTTGTTTGTTTGTTTGTTTGTTTGTTTGTTTGTTTGTTTGTTTGAAAGTCTGGATCTTGGACAAGGGTAACTTATTTATTGATGTGCTTATTTATTTATTAAAAATAATGAAGATGAGTGATCAAATGTTTCTAGACAGTTTATATGTGACTATCCTATAACAAAAAGGAAATTTTATTTTACTTTACTTTACTTTACTTTAAATGGGAATGGCATGACAAAACATTTCCAAGACATTTAATGTGACTATCCTATAACAAAAACATTTATTTATTTATTTAATGTTTGAAAGCCTGGATCTTGGACAAGGGTAACTTATTTATGTATTTATTAAAAATAATCAAGATGCATGATCAAATGTTTCTAGACAGTTTATATGTGACTATCCTATAACAAAAAGGAAATTTTTATTTATTTATTAATTTTCATTTTTATTTTATTTTAGAAGTCTGGGTCTTGGACATGGATAACATTATTTATTTATTTTAAAGAATTAAAAATAAATAAAGATAGCACAATATAAAACGTTTTAAAGACAGTTTAAATGTGACCATCGTAAAACAAAAAGAAAAAAAATCTATTACTTTTAATAACAGTGTGGTTCTGTTCAGAATCAAAACTAAATCATAACACAGCTGAAGATGACATTACTTTACCAAAAAACTGTTATGGAACAGTTCACTTCGATACAGCTGCTTACTGCTGAATTGAACTTGTCTCAAGAAATTTACATGGTTATTAAACCAAACTGAAGCAACTCTGAACTGACTGGAGCTGAAGAATGACATTATTGTCTTCACAGAGCTGCTTTATGACAGACTTTTTGTCTTACATTTGAAGTTTGCATCATTCATCCCGTTCATTACAGAACCTACTAATATGTATTTAATAAAGCGCTACACAAATAAAGGTGACCAGCTCTAATGTTTTAGTTGTTTCTGGCAGGCCCCTTCAAATGATCTGACACAGAGGCTTTACCTTATGTCATCCTTAAATGGAATTGTGTCATGTTAGTTTAATAAGTGCCACGATTAATAACTATCTAGGCAAATGGATGTCACTGGAGTGAGTTTGTGCTTTCTTTGTAGACCGTATACAAGGTAAGCCCACATGGCTACCTACATAAAGAGACCACTTGACTGAGAAACACACACACATATTACACCATCCTCTGTCCACTCAAGGAGACCTCACGTCCTCACATCCCACAGGAGTGGACATTTCGAGGAAGGTTTGGCCAATCAAAGAAGCCTCTGTTTTTGACCAATAAAGGCATGTTTTGTCAGTGTGACTTAAATGCATTATTAATGCTTTATCACATCTGAAGGCTGCCTCACGGATGAATTCAGACAAACAAACGGGGTGGGATGCGAGGGGCCAGGGAAAGAGGTAAACAGTTTGTGTACATGTGTATGTGTGTATATGTGTCTAATAAGGGTGGAGTTGGTCTGGCTGATGGACAGGAACGATGCCGAAGCCAGACACGTCTGATGATGGCATCAACGTTTTGACGGCAGACTGGAAAGTAAACACATCTTTCTTCTCCATCCATCTCGGCCCAGCTCGCTAATGCAAGCCTTGATCGCTAGCCTATGTAACGTCTGCGCTGTATGAAAAAGAGCAGGACACATTCGGCCTTATGTACCGACAGCTCAGACGGTACATAAAGTCTCACCGAGTCTGTACAAATAAAAATATTTGGTGTTAATTTCAATCAAACTTCTCGGCCGTAACAGCTACCGAACGCTTGTTAATTCTGACGGGATCTGAATAAAATGGAAAGAGTTGTTTTGTGCTTTCTTGCATTTTTTCCACATCTTGTACAGTGCCTCGATTGATTAGCAGGACTCCTGGGAAATTTGGCTGTTTAGGGAATTAACATTAGGGAGGCACTTCAGCTGCATGAATGAAGAGAAAGAACAAGCTGTTTATTTGTCGGGTCCTAGAACCAGCACAGACCAGACCAAGGTGGTTAGATGGTATGTTTTGGTGGTTTGAGAGGGGTTTGGGAATTTTTACTCTAGTTGGCGGACTAGGTGAAAACCAGATTGGTTGTAGGCTGGTTAAATGTTGTGTGGTTGTCGCTCGAAGTGCGAAGTCGGTGGCAGCGCGGAGTTCCTGCATCATGCCTTGGTCAGAACCACCCTCGTGCAGCTGTTTCAACCCCTTGGCCTGGTAGACCTGCAGGGTTGCCATCACATGCAGGGCTGAGGCGGCCTGGCCCGTGGCGTGAAAAGCGCGGCCCGCAAGGGCGGACGAGCGCTCGCAGGCCTTGGAGGGGAGATGCGGCCGGTCCCGCCAGGTGGCGGCGCCACGCGGGCAAAGATGCACCGCCACAGCACGCTCAACCTGGGGAACCAACACATATCCCCTGGCCACCCCGCCATCAAGGGTGGCGAGGGGAGAGGAGCTGGGCAGCGGGCGAGATGAAAAGGGTGCCCGCCAGGTCTTAACCAGCTCCTCGTGCACCTCCGGCACCTCGTGCACCTCCAGCTCCTCGTGCACCTCCAGCTCCTCGTGCACCTCCGGGAAGAATGGCACCGGCCGATCCTCCCCCCCAACCCCTGCTTCAGTACAACTGGCACCCCTGTGGGCCCCCTTTTTGGGCCCCAGGGCGTTGGGAAGGTTACGTTCGTACCCGCCTGCGGACACGTCCGCCTGTCTGCACGTGGCGTAGGGCGTAACGCGGCGTCAGACTCGTGGCCTGTTCCATGGGTCTAAGTTCCCAATGTAACGTCGAAGTGATTCGACTGAAGGGGAACGTCTAGGTTACGTAGGTAACCCTTGTTCCCTGAAGGAGGGAACGGAGACGTTACATTCCCCTGCCACGATCTGACGTCGCGCTGACGCCGAGCTCTCCGGCTCTTCAGCAAAAACCTGACTGAGTGTTGCGCGCCGCCATCTTATATACCCGTATGTACGGGGGCGTGGCCGGCACGCACGTTCCACTCGCCAGTTTTCATTGGCCTTTTGAATGAGGCTCAGAGATGATTGGTCTCTCAAGCAAGATCCCAATGTAACGTCTCCGTTCCCTCCTTCAGGGAACGAGGGTTACCTACGTAACCTAGACGTTATAATATTAATTATAATTTTACAAAAAACTGTTTAGAATATTTTAATTATTATTATTATTATTATTATAACACTCAAAACTATGTTTTTTCCTCTATATATACATATCCACCCAATATAATATAATATATTTGATATAAATATCAATAATATAAATATATAATATAATAAGGAAAATCATAATTTCTCACCACCAAACTAAACATTCCTAGTATGTTCTCTATATTTAAAAAGTTGTTTGAACTGAATAGCCTAAAAGGAGGTGAATGTGAACTGATAAAACACTGGCAACCGCTGACTTCCAGAGTTTGTGGCCAGTCAGTGAGATGTGAACCGATGGACTCAGTTCAGTCTGTCTCAGCATCAGTCTGTGTGGCTGGTCTAAGGCTGAGCTTAGGTGTCCAATGATACAAACAATAGACGGCGTCTACACACTTGTCAAGACTATTCCTTAAAACGGTTTTATTTGGCAATATCTTCTTCTTGTTTCCCCCCAAAAAATTCCAGATATTTCTCCTCTTGCCACCGCAGGAACTTCACAGTCCCATCCTAGCCAATAAACCGGATCTCTTTGAGCGGACACGCACTGACCACAACAACTTTAATCACAAAGCCAGCTGCACCCTCACATGAGCCGCTTCAGCTCCAGCAGGGTCATATCACATAAGGAAATCATATTCAGGACTCCTCACATTACCATCCAAAACATTCTCATGCACATCATTTATCATCATCAACAAGAATCACAATAGCCAAAAACGCACTGCAACCTGGATCAGGCTATTACAATATGTCATTACAAACATTATGCCATGTACCACTAAAAAGCAGCCTTTAATATTCCAAAGCAACCCGAGCACGCACAAAAAAATAGTTTGCATATGGTACGCTTCAGACATATAAATGCAGAGACGCACAGCAGAAGCAACGAATAAAAAGAGTTTTGTTTGCAGCAAATCCTCGCACGGTATAATTCAACCCTCAAAGCCGTGTCATTCTCTCCATCTCGGATTTTCACAGCATTAAACGCGGTCCAACATTTACACAGTGCGATCGTTTTGCCTTAATTCAGTCTCTGTTTGTGCTCAATTTGAGCAGGCTTGCCACCATCTTGG
Organism: Garra rufa; assembly: GCF_049309525.1. Lineage (NCBI taxonomy): Eukaryota > Metazoa > Chordata > Actinopteri > Cypriniformes > Cyprinidae > Garra > Garra rufa. Next base: position 12,839,163 of record NC_133367.1, on the reverse strand, counting down.
ACGCTGTTTGCAGAGAGACCACATTTACGTCATGATACTCGTTGAAGCCGGTATTCAAACGACTCTCATCGACGTGCAACTCCTGTCCTTGTACCGTAACAGTTATCCTCTAAATTGCTTCCACACATCAAAAAAAAAAAATCCCTGAGTGATGAGTGTTATTACCTGCTATGCAGTTGCAGTTTGAGGGGAAGATTTATTATTATTATTATTATTATTATTATTTGAAAAGAATTTCCATTAATTTGAGAAGCTCTTCGTGGTTTAGTACTTAAAGGCCAATAGATGTAAAACTGTTAACTCAACATGTTCAAAGCAGATGTAAAATGACTATAAATGCACACCTATGACATCCTATAATATACAAATTTCCTACAATGTCTAAATGAATTTTGGTCGCACTTTAGTTTAGGGGTAAAAAATAGTATTACTAAAAATTCTTCTAAATTGCTTCTTAAATCCCTGAGTGATGAGTGTTATTACCTGCTACACAATTGGATTTTGAGGGGAAGAAAGATTTATTTTTTAAATTTTCTCTTTTTTTATTTATTTTTTTATTTATTTTATTATTATTATTATTTGAAATGAATTTCCATTAAGTACTTAAAGGCACTAAACTCTCAACCCATAAATATAAAACTGTTAACTCAACATGTTCAAAGCAGATGTAAAATGACTATAAATGCACACCTATGACTTCACATATTATAAGGTGGCAATTTTCCTTCAATGTCTCAATGTTTATGGTCACACTCTTTAGTCTGGAGTACTAAATGTTACACTAAATATTATTAATAAATATTATAAATAAAACTAACTATTAACTAAAGTTTTTACCACAATAAACTGCCAATTTGCTGATCATTAATAGTTAGTAAGGTAGGTATGGGGTCGGATTTAAGGATCTAAAATATGGTCATTTAATAAAGCATTAATATTGTCACAGGGAGTCAGACTGAGACATGCAGATCCATTTGCAGCATTTTATTCAAACAAACAAACACAAAGGGGCAGGCAGAAATCGTGGTCAAAAAACAGGCAGAAAGGTCAGGGCTGGCAGCAAGAATCAAACACGGGAGGGAGTCCAGGAATCAAACACACGGGAAAACAAACACGGAAAGAAACGCTCGGAAATAAAGACCATACGGAACAATAAGACTTTGTAAGGTGGCTGTGTGAGTGAGAAGCTTAAATGCAGTCAGTGTGATGAGGTGCAGCTGTGAGCGGTAATCAGTGCAGTGAGAAACAAGGAGCAGGTGAATGCGGTGATTAGTGCAGTGGCTTGTGGGGAATGAAGTCCATGATGTGTAGTGCAAGAGTTAATGATGACAAGACGACCAATACGTGACAAATATTTACTTTATAAGTATAGCTAATATTATTAGTAATATGCACGCTAATAAGCACGTTTTATTCAAATGTATTTATCCCTAACATAAAAAAGTATGATGCATGATATAATCAATTAATCATTTGAATAAATGTAATAATATCAATATTTGTTTTTAATAATAATCATATTAATACTAATACTAATATTTTATTCATATAGTTAAATGGCATATTCTTATAAAATATTTAGTTTATAATTTATAAGTTGTTATTTTAAAATTATTATTTTTATTATCATTACTACTATTATTATCATCAATATTCCTATCATATAAAAATATGGTGCATGATATCATCATCAATTAATCTTTTTACTAATTTAAATAATATCAATATTTTTATTTAATAATAAGAATAGCAATACTAATATTTTGTAGATATTATAAAAGTACATATTCTAATAGATGTAATATTTAAAAAATATATATATATCATGTCTGATTTAATTATTATTATTATTATTATTATTATTATTATTATTATTAATAATAACAACAATAATATTATTATTCCTGTCATATAACAATTTATGGTGTGTGTGATATAATCTTCCATTAATAATTTTAATACATTTAATATCAATATTTATTTGTAATAATAAGAATAGCAATAATAATATTTCATACATAAACATATATTTCACATATAAAATTACATATTTTAATATATGTAATATTCTTATAAAATAATATTATTAAATAATAAGAATAGTAACACAGCTACTTTATGTATGTTATAAAACCATATTCTAATATATGTAATATTCTCATAAACATTTATTATAGAATTTATGGGAATTTATTGTTATTATTATTATTATTTCTGCCATATAACAAATTTGAAGCATGACACCATCAATTAATAATTTTAATACATTTAATATTAACATTTTTATTTAATAATAAAAATAGTAATGCTAATATTTTTGCATATTATACAATAAGTTCTAACATATGTAATATTCTTATACATATTTATTATAAAATATATGACCTTATTATTATTATTACTGTTATTCCTGACACATAAAAAATATGATGCATGATATTATCATCAATTAATCATTTTAATAAAAGTAATAATATCAATATTTTATTTATTAAGAATAGCAATACTAATGTTCTATACATATTATAAATTTACATAATCTGTCATATACTTAATAAAATATTTATTATATAATATATGTTTCTTATTACTATTAATAATTATTAATATTATTATTCCTGCCATTTAAAAATATAATGCATGATAACATCATCAATTAATCAATTTAATAAATTTAAAAATATTAACATTTATTTAATAAGAATAGTAAAACAACTATTTTATGCATATTATAAAATTGCACATTAAATATTCTCATAAATATTTATTATAGAATTTGAGCTTGTTATTATTATTATTCCTGTCATATAACAATTTTAATAAATGTAAGAATATCAATATTTTAAATTTATAATACGAAATTTATAATAAGAATAGTAATGCAAATATGTTATACATATTATAAAATCGCATATTCAAAAATAATTTAATATTACTATAATAATAATAATAATAATAATAATAATAATAATTAAGAGTGGTAATAATATCAAAATTTAGCTTTTTTTATAAAACAAAATTACAAAATGTGTGATAATACTATTATATTTAAAGATAAAAATGGAAAAAAATAATTTTCATCATTTTCAAACTCTTTCAGCTTTTATTTTGGCGTGTTCCTGGCAAGAATATGCAATGCCAATTAAAGAGCATCAGTAAATGAAATGTCACAGTTTTGCATTGTGCTCTGAAAACATAACCTACTGTAGATGTATGCTTTAAGTTCAAACAGAAATCTTACACACTACTACAGTCTGTCGAACTAAAATGGCAATTGTTCAATAACAGCTGTCAACCACGTCAGTACACAAATAAGCAGTCTAAACTTATTTACGCAGCACATTTTTTTAATTTTGGATGTGCATGCGCATCTGCGTACCACTCATGTGCACCCCTGTCTATCCACATTATTATTGCTGCAAGAGCAGGGGTAGCCATTTGTAAATTGAATAGGTCTGGCTTCCAGTCTCATCCACGTCCAGCTATTTTTTGCTGTATAAAACAGTTTGTTTTGCTGCTTGATATTGGAAACTGGCATGTCTTACCATATTATTGTTTATGTATCATCTTACTTATGAACACAACGTTTTGTAGTGCAAACTGTTTTACTGTTTACTGCACGTTGTTATTCTTCTCGTTATTTCCCTACAGCAGCTTATAAACCAGAAGTCTCACACATTACCAGAAAACAGCTTACTTACACACTGAAAAACAAGTTGGATAATCATACATGGTATTACTGAAAGCGTCATGTTCACAGGACGAGAGTGTTGTTGTTATTACAGCGTGTTCTTACCTTGAGTACGAGAGCATTGAGTCAGTCAGTGTTATGATGAATGTGTTTGAGGAAACAGAGCTCAGTTCATTCGGTCAACTGCAGACATTATGAATATATTTGCTGTTATAACACTATAACTCTGTTTGAATCTTTTTTCTTTCTTCCCTGTTCTACCCTAATTATCCACGTTTATCTTCCACCTGATTTTTGAAAGCTTTCCCATCTTTCCACTGTGCCTTCTTTCATCTCAATTTACAACCTCTTTCCTTTTGTTTTCACACACACTATTTTACTTTTCGGCGTCTTTCTCTCAAGTCTGTAGCGCACCATAGCATTATTCTCAGCGCTGCTGTTTCCTCTCCACCGGTGACACATTCACTCATTCAGAGGAAGTGCAGGGAGGCTACACATTCCCTCTGAGCGTTCCGAAACCTCTTGGGTATCCATTAAAAAAATCATTGTAAGACAGGGGTTCTCAGCCTTTTAGACTCCATGGCCCACCTCTGTCCACCAATACTCATAGGCTGTGTAATTTAAATTTCAGGATTCCAGAAGAGCTAAATGTTCTTGAGGGATCTTGCTCTTTTTAACCCTTGTGCAGTCCCCATTTGGGAGTCACACTCATGATCTTCACAGTCAAAATTGACCAGACACCTGAAATTTTTTTTTTCTTCAGTAAAACCAGTCTAATATATTTTTGTTCCACCTGGTCAGAGCAAAGAAAGAAAAACGTGTAATTTCATGGTGTAACCACTAGAATCCTGTATGGAAATCTAGAGAGAGGCTTGTGAATTCCCTAGTTGTTTTAGACATAATTGCTTACTTATGTTTTAAGTAGTGGACTTCAATATATATTAAGACATTCTCAAAGAGTACTTTTTGTCAAGTTTTAGATATTTTCTTGTTAGAAATAAAGATTTCAAGTGTTAGTTGCATTATGATTATAGTCAATCCTACACAGAATGGTAGAAAGAGAACGCAAGGAAGCAATTTGTTACCCATTTTTTATTTAGAATTTTATTGTGTGTGTTTATCTTACAGTCTTGATGTTTTAGAGGTTCACCACTTCACTGCTGTGGGCTTTTTCTGCATTATGGATTGAATGGATTTCAAAAATTCTCAAAACTTTGCTTTGTTACAGACACAGTAGTTCATAGATGTGTGTGTGTGTGTGTGTGTGTGTGTGTGTGTGTGTGTGTGTGTGTGTGTGTGTGTGTGTGTGTGTGTGTCTGTGTGTGTGTGTGTGTGTGTGTGTGTGTGTGTGTGTACCTGGTATTCATCACGTTGTGGGGACCAAATGTCCCCACAAGGATAGGAATACCAGTAGATTTTGACCTTGTGGGGACATTTCTCAGGTCCCCATGAGGAAACAGGCTTATAAATCATGCACAATGAGTTTTTTTGAGGAAGTAAAAGTTTGCACAATCTCCTGTGAGGGCTAGGTTTAGGTGTAGGGTAGGTGTAGGGCGATAGAAAATACGGTTTGTACAGTATAAAAACCATTACGCCTATGGAATGTCCCCATAAAACATGTAAACCCAACATGTGTGTGTGTGTGTGTGTGTGTGTGTGTGTGTGTGTGTGTGTACCTGGTATTCATCACGTTGTGGGGACCAAATGTCCCCACAAGGATAGGAATACCAGTAGATTTTGACCTTGTGGGGACATTTCTCAGGTCCCCATGAGGAAACAGGCTTATAAATCATGCACAATGAGTTTTTTTGATGAAGTAAAAGTGTGCACAATCTCCTGTGAGGGCTAGGTTTAGGTGTAGGGTAGGTGTAGGGCGATAGAAAGTACGGTTTGTACAGTATAAAAACCATTACGCCTATGGAATGTCCCCATAAAACATGTAAACCCAACATGTGTGTGTGTGTGTGTGTGTGTGTGTGTGTGTGTGTGTGTGTGTGTGTGTGTGTGTGTGTGTGTGTGTGTGTGTGTGTGTGTGTGTGTGTGTGATTGAATGTGTATATAATCACACTCCTGACATTTTATAGTATCATTCCTTCACTGCTGTGTACTTTTTTTCAGTTTTGTGTCCAATTTGTCAATTGTGCACACAAATATTCTCTGAATTGCTGTGTTTTTGTCTTTTTCCCATTAATTTCCTATGGTTGGTCATTTCTGACCAAAGACCATGAGTGTTACAGTTTTTTTACACCCACTTAGCCTGTTTGAATCATGTCCTTAATTGTTTTCTGTATTCACATTTCAAGTGCCATAAAAGTCACCAAGTTTCATATAATTCCAATGAAGCTGTGATTTTTAAAAATACGAAACTGCAAAATTCTCCAGTCAAAAGTGACCGAAGACCACACAAGGTTAAACTAAGAAAACTGTAATTTACTGCATAAGATTTAATATGACATTAAAATATTTATATGCTCACATTTTCTATATATTTAAAGACTTGACATGGCTGGAAAAATCTAACTAAACACATAAATAAAAAGAGCTTATTATAAGAGTTTTAGCTTTTAATGATTATTTTTGTCTTTTTTGTCTTATATAACCTTGTCATTATTTACTTAAAGGGATAGTTCAACAACAAAATAAAAATGACTCAAGTCATCCTAGGTGTATGCCTATATGACTTTCTTCTTTCAGACGAATACAATCAGAGTTATATTAAAAAATGTCCTGGCTCTTCCAAGTTTTATGACAGTGAATGGCTGTTGAGATTCTGAAGCCCAAAAAAGTGCATCCATCCATTATAAAAAGTGCTCCACATGACTCATAGGGGTTAATAAAGGCCTTCTGAAGTAAGTTGATGCATTTGCATAAGAAAACTATATTTAAAACTGTAATCTCTAGCTTCAGCTAACTGTCATACACACGTTCATGAGAGTGACAGAGAATATCCTAGTTTTGCAAGAACCAAGTTTACAGGAAAGGAATCCTCTTGGTTTATATTGAAATTCTCCAACAATTTTCTTTACAAATCCTCATTTTGTACTTCGAATATGTGACCAGTGTTTTGTTTTGCTCTCTCCTCTGTGCTTCTGCGTTCGTAACTTCTTCATCTGCTGTAACTCTGCCACTCTCTTGCAAACGCTAGTACGAGTTAGCGGAGGCTAGAAATTACAGTTTATGAAGTTTTAAATATGGATATTTTTCTTGTACACACACATCACTTTGCTTCAGAAGGCTTGTATTCACCTCCTGGACTCGTGTGAAGCCATTCACTGCCATTATAAAGCTTGGAAGAGCCAGGACATTTTTTAATATGACTCTGATTGCATTCGTCTGAAAGAAGAAAGTGATATACACCTAGGATGGCTTGACAGTGACAGTGTTAATTTTTTGGGTGACCTGTATTCCTTTAACCACTACAAATCAGGAGGCACGTAACACAAACCAACTGTACAATCATGACTTATTTTCACAGACCATGGCTGTGTTTCGGCTGAGATTGAAACCATTGGCACCAATGCTTTCTACAATCTATGTACACTTATGATACATTTGGGGAAATGAAGCCCCGGTCTGTGAAAATAGGTCTTGATTGTGAGGTTGGTTTGTGTTTCCTGCCTAAAATTTGGCTTGTGATGAAATATCACTGCAACGCCATTCTGAAAGTATCCCACTGTCCTGTTTAGTCCCCAAAGCCACTGTTGTACATTCTTGTGAACCCAGGGCTAATAAATAGACTCTGCTCCGTCAGTCTGCTGGAAGGCTATAGGGAAGACAAGCTGCATAAATAAATATCACTGCTTGAAGAAATCAAAACCAATGCTATGCACCATGTGAACGGATCAAAGAGACTGCCGCCTTTTAGTTCTTGTTGGCCAAATAAAGAATATTTGAGGACATGAGGGTCATGCACACATACAAATGATTGCAGCATTCCCATATGCCACACTGCACTGCTCTAAAGCTTCAGCTTAATCTCAGATTCACTACCAGTTTAGACAGAGAGAGTTTACCAAAAAATTAAAATTACCCCATGATTTACTAACCCTTACGCCATCCCAGGTTTATGACTGCCTTATTTCAGATGAATAAAATTGGAGTTATATTTAAAAATGCCCTGGCTCTTCCAAGCTTTAGAATGGTAGTGAATGGCTGTTGAGATTTTGAAGTCCAAAAAAGTGCATCTATCCATCATACAAAGTTCTCCACATGGCTCCTGGGGGTTAATACAGCCTTCTGAAGTAAATCAGTGCATTTTTTAAAGAAAATATCCTTATCTCTAGCTTCCGCTGTTGTAAGCAGGTTTACGAGAGAGTAGCGTTCCAGCGGATGATGTAGGACATACAGTCGTGGCCTAAAGTTTTGAGAATGACACAAATATTAGTTTTCAAGTTTGCTGCTCAACTGCTTTTAGATCTTTGTTTCAGTTGTTTCTGTGATGTACTGAAATATAATTACAAGCACTTCATACGTTTCAAAGGCTTTTATCGACAATTACATAACATTTATGCAAAGAGTCAGTATTTGCAGTGTTGGCCCTTCTTTTTCAGGACCTCTGCAATTCGACTGGGCATGCTCTCAATCAACTTCTGGGCCAAATCCTGACTGATAGCAACCCATTCTTTCATAATCACTTCTTGGAGTTTGTCAGAATTAGTGGGTTTTTGTTTGTCCACCCGCCTCTTGAGGATTGACCACAAGTTCTCAATGGGATTAAGATCTGGGGAGTTTCCAGGCCATGGACCCAAAATTTCAACGTTTTGGTCCCCGAGCCACTTAGTTATCACTTTTGCCTTATGGCACGGTGCTCCATCGTGCTGGAAAATGCATTGTTCCTCACCAAACTGTTGTTGGATTGTTGGAAGAAGTTGCTGTTGGAGGGTGTTTTGGTACCATTCTTTATTCATGGCTATGTTTTTAGGCTAAATTGTGAGTGGGCCCACTCCCTTGGATGAGAAGCAACCCCACACATGAATATGTCTCAGGATGCTTTACTGTTGGCATGACACAGGACTGATGGTAGCGCTCACCTTTTCTTCTCCGGACAAGCCTTTTTCCAGATGCCCCAAACAATCGAAAAGAGGCTTCATTGGAGAATATGAATTTGCCCCAGTCCTCAGCAGTCCATTCGCCATACTTTTTGCAGAAGATCAATCTGTCCCTGATGGTTTTTTTTTGTTTTTGTTTTTTTGGAGAGAAGTGGCTTTTTTGCTGCCCTTCTTGACACCAGGCCATCTTCCAAAAGTCTTGGCCTCACTGTGCGTGCAGATGCGCTCACACCTGCCTGCTGCCGTTCCTGAGCAAGCTCTGCACTGGTGGCACTCCGATCCCGCAGCTAAATCCTCTTTAGGAGACGATCCTGGCGCTTGCTGGACTTTCTTGGACGCCCTGAAGCCTTCTTAACAATGCAGTGGAATTTTTTTTTCGGGATTAAGTTCATTTTTATGGCAAAGAAGGACTATGCAATTCATCTGATCACTCTTCTTTACATTCTGGAGTATATGCAAATTGCAATTATAAAAACTTAAGCAGCAACTTTTCCAATTTCCAATATTTATGTAATTCTCAAAACTTTTGGCCACAACTGTAGATGTAGCGTAAGCATTTTTCTTTAAAAATACTTGTTTGGTACTTCTAATTTGTGACCATTGTTTTGTTTTGTTCTCTCCTCTGCATCGATTCTGCTCAGAAGGCCTTTATTTACCCCCCAGAGCCATGTGAAGCACATTTTATGATGAATGAATGCACTTTTTTTGAACTTCAAAATCTCAACAGCCATTCACAGCTATTATAAAGCTTGGAAGAGCCAGGACATTCATTAATATGACTCTGATTGTATTCCTCTCAATGAAGAAAGTCATATACACCTAAATGGCTTGAGGGTGAGTAAATCATTGGGTAATTTTCATTTTTGGGTGAACTATCCCTTTAATAGATTTTAAATCGATTTTAGACAGTTACTTCAACTAGTGTGTTACTCAGTCATTTCCATTATTAATGCATATGGCAGATATCAAAAATTACAATGGAACAATTGGGTTCTATAATTAAGTTAAGCTACCTTTACAATGCAGAAGGTGGTACAAAAGCTGCAACTGCAGTGGCATTTAGTTGTCTTTAAAAAGACAGTTTAATGCAGCTCAGATTTGGCATGAATGCATTTACACACCAATTGCATATATAATGCATATTAAATCAATAAAAATTAACATATATTTTAAAATATGAAACTAAATTTTAAATGATGTGATCTTTCAAAGAAACAACCAAGTTAAAGTCTGCTCCGATGCTGGATTTCATTTACAAAGAACCAAAGCAGTATCAGAACTGCCTTTGATTCAATTTTTGCAATAAAGACACCTTAAAAAAAAAAAAAAAAAAAAAATCAAATAACTTCTTTTAGCGCACAAATTACAGAATTGCTCATGATGGTAAGCAGTAGATTTGTCTATGCTCACATTCTGTCACAATTTCTTAATTTGGAGATCTGACTTTATACTTTCACTTTTAAATGACAAAAAAACAGAAATAGTGATTTTTTTTACGTTTAAAACAATGATAATCTAAATAAAGAATGACTTGAAATATTTTTACACAATAAATACTGAGAAGCTTTGTCAATTTTCCCAAAATTTCCACCACATTTTACCCTTTATAAAGTTTCTTGTTTACCAAGAAAACAATAGAGTCTGGAAGAAAACAAGCTTAATAACACTTTTAATGTTCATTTAAATGTTAATGCTATTTCCAATCAAACTCTGATAAAGTCAAATTATGGGAAAAAAAGGAGTAATAAAATAATATTCAATTGTGTATTGTACTGTAAGGTATTTTTCCCAGAGTCAGTCTTTTAATTTTGAATAGTAAAATCCATCATAAACATTCAAATTTTGTCTAAAAGTATGATCATTTAAATTCACTCAAGTCACTTTCATTTAATGTTGCTGCTATTTGAAATAAAATGCTAGATATGAAATTAACCTAGCAAGGAATCATATTTTATTCCAAAATTGTTAATAAGTGACCCTGGTCTTAACTATTAGGTATATTTGTAGCAATAGCCAATAATACATTGTATGGGTCAAAATTATAGATTTTTCTTTTATGCCAAAAATCATAAGGATATTAAGATTATGTTCCATGAATATAATTTGTCAATTTCCTACCATAAATATATCAAAACTGAATTTCTGTTTAGTACTATGCATTGCTAAGAACTTCATTTGGACAACTTTAAAGGCGATTTTCTCAATATTTAGATTTTTTTTTTTTTTTTTTTTTTTTTGCACCCTTGTGCACCCAGTTGTGTCTCAGACAAATATTGTTCTAACAATCTATGCAGCTTTCAGATGACGTAAAAATTTCAGTTTAAAAAATCCTTATGACCCTGGTTTTGTGGTCCAGGGTCACATATTTAATTTCCTTCACTGACACTGTGGCAGGAATCTTCATTATACAAAGTTCTTCAGTGGTTAATGTATGTCCACTGTTAGTGGACAAATTAAATACTGTGTGTATGTGTATGTGTATGTGTATGTGTATGTGTGGCACTTGAATGTATATACATGTGAAATTAGTTTGCGCTTTAGTTCATTTAGTTCTTAGCCAACAGTCACTGCTGTGTGCTGTGATGAAGGGCCTTTCATATAAACTACGACTATGAGGATTTAGGTACATAAACTACAGTGCTTTTCGCTAAATTTCGTATAAAAACCGATTGTTGTTTTTACCGGACCGGTGGCCATTTTATTCACACTCCTCGGCCCTGTTTAGATTTGCACACATTTTAAACCCATTTGAAACTACTCATGAGCTGAAAGCAAACACGAAGCGCACATAACCAAGCAGCACTTATGGAGTGAACATATGCAAAGGGCCTCATTTCTATAAGCGTTTCCTCTTGGCAAGACTCAGGTGTGGGGGAACGTATCACAACTCAAGGGCTTGCAGAGAGGAACCATATGAAGCACTTAAGAATTTATCAGCGCACTTGAAATTTTGTCTCTCACGTTCTCACATTAGGTCTCCACAACAACACAAGCTCATCAGTGTGATTCTGGAAAAAGCAAAGTGCAAAAACTAGCATGTGTTTCCACTCTTTGCGTAATGACAGCGATTTCCCCCGCATACTGATAGTTGCACTGCTCCAACCTGTGGAGTGTGTGTTAAACATTTGCTTTATGATCTCATCCTTGCTTCTACAGACAAGAAGAAAAGCTGGTGGGATTTCACAGGATGATTCCGCCCTTTTTCTCTACATATCTCAGGTTTTTTTTCTCATTTTTAGGTTATTGACTTTCTAAACGGTGACATAACTGGGAGTTAAGAAACAGAGATTAGCCTTCAAAACAATATAATCTTACATACCAAGAAAAAAAATGTGATGAAGAAAACATCTTTTGGCTCAGGAGACACAAATCACAAAAGTATGAAAGGATCTAAAGTACACAGCATTTCTAAGTCATTTCTTAAGCATACTGTATACATATAATTTGTGTATATATAACGTTTTCTTAAAACAATGTACCCCATTAGAAAGTTGTATTTCATGGTTTGTTTTAAGGATAAACCTCTCAAACTTTTACAAGATTTATGCCTAAAGGGACAGTTTTGTCATAATTTACCCACCTTTAAGTTGTTCCAAACCTGTATGAGTTGAACATAAAAGAAGATATTTTAAGAATGTGAGTAACCAAACAGTTGCTGGTAGCCATTGACTTTCACAGTATGGGTGAAAAAAGGTCAGTGGGGACCAAAAATTGTTTGGTTACCCACATGTCTACTCTTGTGTTCAGCAGAAAAAAATCCATAGGTTTGAAACAACTTGAGGTTGAGTAAACGATGACAGAATTTTTTTTTTTTTTTTTTTGGGGGGGGGGGGGGGGGGGGGTAAACTATTCCATTAACAGTATAAAAACAACATATATTCAACATATATTCTTGAAAATGTATTTTGTTCACGGCTGTAGCCAGCTACAGTATGAGGTCATCGAGGTCAAGACCTTTGTAAATTTATTCAAATGTTTAAAAATAAAATGTGCTCTCTGAATAAATAATTTGCTTAAAAATCGCATATGAGTGTCTGCACATATAACTAACACTTTTGAAAGTTAATAAAGTGGAAAGCTGCAGTTTAGGGTTAGTGATATCTTCGTACTGTCTTATTTTTTAATTATTTTTCAGTATTTATTTGTTTTCATAGCAATATCTGGCAACACTGCATCACTGGCACTTATCCAAGATGTTCATTTCTTTCCTTCTTCAGTCGAAAAGAAATTAAATCTTTTGAGAAAAACATTCCAGGATTTTTCTCCATAAACTGGACTTCAATAGGGATCAATGGGTTGAAGGTCCAAAAAAATTCCATGTAGCTTCAAAGGGCTCTACATGATCCCATCCAAGAAATAAGGGTCTTATCTACAAAAACAATCTGTCATTTTCTTTAAAAAAATTTAAATGTATAGACTTTTTAATCCCAAATGCAGAAATACATTGGACACACTCAGTTAGTTCTTCATCTATGTACTTCAGTTTAAAAAGGTAGGGTACACTCTTAAAAATAAAGGTTCCAAAAGGGTGTTTTTAAAGTGAAGCCATAGAAGAACCATTTCAGTAAACAGTTCCTAAAATAACCATTTTGAAGAACCTTTAAAAAATGTTAAGAACCTTTTCTGCATTTGAAGGTTCCATGGATGTTCAAGGTCCTTCAACCAATAAAGAACATTTATTTTTAAAAGTGTGGGTCGAAAAACTAATTTTCTCTTCCAACTTCAAAATCGTCAATCGTTCAAAATTGACTTTCTTTGCACGTTTGCATTGTAAACAATGGGTATGTACTTCCGCCTATGTAACGTGTGTGATTACTTAATGCGTGAGGTCGAGCTAGTGCAAGACAAGCATTTGTGGTTAAAAAGGGTTTTTTTTCTTAGTAAATGAGTGATCGTTTTGCTAGGTAAGACCCTTCTTCTTCAGCTGGAATCGTGTAGAGCACTTTGAAGCTCCATTGAAACTGCAATTTGGACCTTCAAACTATTGGGAACCATAGAAGTCCACTATATTGAGAAAAATCCTGGAATGTTTTCCTCAAAATATATATATTTTTTTTTTGCAAGTGAAAAAAGAAAGACATGAACATCTTGGATGACATGGGGTGAGTACATTTTGAGGACATTTCTATTCTAGAAGTGAACTAATTCTTTAAACTGACAGTAATCAAAAAAAGCTTATGAACAGGTTATAGCTGACAGGATACCACATTCGGTAAGATAAATGCAAAAAACAACATGATATTATTTGTCAGAAATGCTTTCAAAAACACTAGTACACATATCTGTACAAGTACAAGTAGGTTACAGAATGAAATGAAATATGCAAACACTGGCCATGGAGAAGTCTATGTTAAATTTTCATGCTAAAAACATTCATAAGAGCACTAGATAAAGTTATCATCTATATAGCAACGATGAACACAGACATAATACGTATTGTTGCATGAATAATAAACAACTGATAAAATTATCCATCCTTACCCTATAATAAAGTATTAACAAATTTTGATGCAAAAAATATTGTATTAGCTTTCCATAGATACATTGTTCTCATGTCCGTGTGTCAAGTATTCACTAAGTTTCAGTTTATTTTAGAGATTCATTTCAGATGGATATTTGCAGAGACTGAGATGACTGAAAACGTTTATTTTCCTTATTTTACAAAAGCACAAAGTTTTATTGATATGGTGAGCATACACAAATGAAAGTAAACCCTTTACAGATTTAAATGATGTATCACTCTTATGTGTCCAATCAAAAATGAAGGAGCAGTTTAAGTTCTTTTCACTGTTATCTGGAAAATATCCAAGTGCTCCCACTTCCCAGATGGTTAACATCATCCCTCCAAAACAGAAAACATCTTTTACAAACATCTACATGTTTGTCTCTTTTAAAGTGTTTAGTGTATATAATGAGTTGTATTCATAGGGGTTATTATAGAACAATTCTTGCACAGTCCCACCCCAGACCTCACTAATTTTGAAACCCTAGTTATGGCCGTGATCTTGTTATAAGGACACTGAAAATGTTTGTTGAAGTGCAGTCGAAGAAGGCTGTTATTGTCATACCTTTTGCAACCCTCTGTGTTTTGACCATTTTTATTGAGAAGACAGGGAAACATGAGAGGAGAGGAGGGGAATGAGATCAGGAAATGACATGAGCCAGGTTTGAACAGGTTGAAGGTTGCTTGCAAAAAGTGTCATCCAAGCGCTTAAGATCTGGCTCGTATTTGTCATACCTACACCATCTGGATGCAAAAAAAACTCTATTAAACTGCATTCAACTGGCTATTTAACACAATTACGTAATGATATAACAGCAGATGTTTTACTAATTTCTGATTTTGTAAAGGCTCTTGAAAGTGTGAAATTAACTTTTCCCGATCTGATTTAATGTCTTGAAGACTAGTCATTTCCGTACAGTTCAGGTGATTGACTAACTTACCTTCAGATCTCAAATCACTTACTTTTGGGGTCCTGCACCAGCCAGAAAACTGGCAATGCAAACCGAGATGAATGGTAATGCAAACCAAGAGATTTCCTCAGGTATCTCCAGGTATTTTCCTTGGTGCAGCTACATGCAAACCTGTTAAAAACAAACAAACAAACAAAAGCAATTCAAATCTAAAGAAATATTTTGAGAGATGAACCCAAAGTGCACTTTTCTGCGAATTATTACATAACAGAAACGTCTTTAACAACAGTTCTCGTTCAAGTCTGAATGTAGGAGTACAATCGAGACTGGAACAGTTTTACACTTCTCTCAATGCGTTTCCTTGTTTTTAGAGGGGAATGTTACTGTAGGTAACATGACATAATGGCTTATACAGTTAAATTGTGGTCGTTTCTGAGGAGTGAACCACAAACTCATTTGACTCTGGTGTTGAAACTGCATTTTTCCCTGCTGTGTTGAAACGCGTAGACGGATTGACCAACCGAGCTCCACAAATCATGTGGATTTTGACTCTAGCACGTCTTTGAGCAATTACTGGATAGATCTGCTTGAGAGCTTATAGATAGTTTGGCCATCATTCCCAAAGCTCCATTATGCAATGAGGGGAGAGGTGCGCTCCTGAACTTTGATACATTGACTTGTTTCTTGCCAAGCTACAGTGGTTGGATCTGTCATGAGAAAAACAAGGTTGAAACAAACTGTCTCATTATTTCCTGTGGCGCACGTACATGTCCGTGCTCACATTTCAGGACAACTCATCACTGGACTTTGACTGTTTGTCCTCATATTTCAACCCATGGGTGTGCTTCTTTACATAAATGCTTTATATATGGTTCTTTACATGCATGCATGCACATATATATACATATACATATACATATACATATACATATATATATATATATATATATATATATATATATACATATATATATATATATATATATATATATATATATACAGTAGTCAACATTCGAAGTGGATCAAAACCTTTCATTAAATTTTGTCCTAAAACCAAAAAGAATACCCGTTCTTATCTTAGGACAACTTTGATTAACTTTTTTGATCCACTTCGAATGTTGACTACTGTATATATATGTATGTATATATATTTTTTCTTTTATAATATGCTGATTTGCTGTTATTTAAATGATTTCTGAAGCAGAACATGACACTGAAGACTGAAGTAATGATGCTGAAAATTAAGTTTTGCGTCAAAGGAATAAATTACATATTAAAACATACTACAACAGAAAAAAGCTATTTTAACTTTTAATTATATTTCACAATTTTACTGTTTTGTCCATATTTTTTATTTAATAAATATTACCCTGGACCACAAAACCAGTCTTAAGCAACACAGGTATATTTGTAGCAATAGCCAAAAATACATTGTATGGGTCAGAATTATGAATTTTACTTTTATGCCAAAATCATTAGGATATTAAGTAAAGATCATGTTCCATGAATATATTTAGTCAATTTTCTACCATAAATATATCAAAACTAAATTTTTGATTAGTAATATGCATTGCTAAGGACAGCTTTAAAGGCGATTTTCTCAATATTTGGATTTTTTGTATCCTCAGATTCCATATTTTCAAATAGTTGTATCTCAGCCAAATATTGTCCTATCCTAACAAACCATACTGTACATCAATGGAAAGCTTTCGGATGATGTATAAATCTTAATTTTAAATAAGTGAACTTTACGACTGGTTTTGTGGTTCAGGGTCACATATCTGGAAAGAATGAATGAATGAATGAATGAACGAATGAACGAATGAATGAATGAATGAATGAATGAATGAATGAATGAATGAATGAATGAATGAATGAATGAATGAATGAATGAATAAATAAATTAATGAATGAATGTGCAAGTGTATATCAAACTTTTACCTTGTTGTGTGTTTTCCAGAAAATAAAAAGTTAATTCATTAATACAAATAAATAAATAAAAAAAAATACAAATTAAAAATGTCTTCTATTTCATGTATAAACAGACCTTGCACTGGCCAGCTATAGAAGAGTTTATTATTATTTAAGTATAAAAAGAACAATTATAATAATAATGAAGAAAAGTTACTGGAATAGCTGAGGTAGAGTGGGAGGGACGCACTGTTTTGCTCTGAACATTTCCTATTTCCTTCAGCGCTCTTGATTAGCCTCCCATGCTAATGGAGAATTT
This sequence comes from Garra rufa, assembly GCF_049309525.1. Taxonomy (NCBI): domain Eukaryota; kingdom Metazoa; phylum Chordata; class Actinopteri; order Cypriniformes; family Cyprinidae; genus Garra; species Garra rufa. Next base: position 12,821,780 of record NC_133367.1, on the reverse strand, counting down.
CCTGTGTTAAGAAAACGCCACTCAAACAAACCGAGACAGGGCAATACTAAATTACACACAAACAGGCTAGTCACGACATGCAGCCTTGAAATATCAAAACGAGAGAGATTTAAGATTTCAAGCCGACATTCTTTTGGACATATGGAAACATTGGCTTTAATAATTTCAGCTATTGAAGAAAAACGTTTTAATGTTTGACATGGATTAACATACATTATTTTTCTTGGTACTATATCCGACTGATTTCGAGAAGAGCAGTGCATGGAAATATTAGTAAAGGTTTTGTGCAAACAAACGCTATGAAATCACCTGCCGCCGGGTCTCTTTGATTCCAACTGGAGATGTAATTCTCTAGATTATATAATATTTTCTCTTCTGTTTGCTTTGTAATATGCGGCTCACTGGTTTCGAGCAATCACCTGACCGACATACTTTTGTGAAATCTGACACCGTTTCTATTACATTTGCCATATATGATCACAGCATGTTGGTTTTCCTAGTGAATTCCCAGAGAGGCTAAATGCCAGTCATGCCCAAGAGGCCAATCTGAGTTTAGACTGATAGCTGCAATATGATTTGCCATGTCCTTTTTTTAACTTCTGTCCTTTCATTCTGGCCCATTTGCAAGTACTCCACGGTACTTTTTCTCTCGGATGTCCTCTCTTGACCAATACCACATGCCACACATTCAAGTTAAGCAATCTCACTCTTTAAATTGGATTTGAACTTCCCTTTCATCCTTAATTCCACTTTTCTCACTCTGCTTTTCCCTCTCAAGGAATGGGATCACGTCGCTGTTCCGCAAAGAGGGCCGTCTCTAATTTGATCCTGACGTGCGTAGACGTTTCCATGGCAGTTAATGAAACAATCCCGAAACAAATTGGTGGCGGGTGTATGATAAACAGGCAGACTAAAGCATTCTGACTGTGCTCATAAGTTACGGCCGAGCTTGATAGCATCTTGCTAATTCAACGAGGCCTGCTCTCTGTAAACGGCGTTTCCACCCTTTGAAGGACAGAGTTGCAGTCTTGTAAACTTCTTACAGTCTGGCTAGGCTCTTCTAAGGCAATGCTGAGGGAGACTGGAGGCGGACAGATGTGGGAAGGGTCAAGGAAACAGAGGAAAACAAATTTATGAGGCATCGGGACTGTGCGGACACTGAGGAGATTATAGCTTGGAGTTTGCCTGCAGTGATAAAGAGCTTTTCCTGAGTCATTACTGGGACGATGTGAATGTTCTAGAAGGGTGGTTCTCAAGTGCCTCTCGACTAATAATCAAGGCTGTTCTTGCTGGTGTTTTAGTGTTGAATTACAATAAAAATAGGCTTTTGTGGGAGCGCCGTGATCAAGCGCACCTCTTGAGGTTTCTTACATGACCACAAGAATGTGGACACCTGGACACCACACTGAAATTCACTTGCTCAACATTTCATTTCTAAAGCACTGGCATAAATACTTCACTTTAAAGCATATACTTTATTGTTTAAGGCATTGGCATTAAAGAGTTAGTTCACTTAAAAATGAACATTCTGTCATCCTTTACTCACCCTCATGTTGTTTCAAACCCATAAGGCTTTCATGCACCTTCGAAACATAATTGAAGATATTTTTTAATGAAACCTGAGAGATTTCTGTCCCAGCATTGGAATTCCAGTCCACCGACTTTTTCTCGCTTCAAAAGTAATCCAAATAAATTGAGCACTCTAATCCAAGTCTTCTGAAGGAGACACAGTCGGTTTAAATGATGAATAGATTTCATTTAGGCTTTTATTCACGTAAATATTGATCAACACGCATGCATAGAGCACATAAAATATGATTAAAAACAAACCTGAAACTGAAAACATGACATTTTTGAAAGAGGGATAGAAATCTTTCAGGTTTTATTAAAATTATGTTATTATTACTTTTATTTTCAAAGATGCAGTGGGTTTGGAACAAGTGCACCAAAAATAAAGATTCCAAAAGTGGGTTTTCATAGTGATGAACCATTCTAAACGAACTAATTTGCATCCTGATCTCATGATGAAAGCACACTTTTTCGCAAAAAAACGAAATATGTACCGTCATGTATGTTTTGTGACATATTCAATGTAAAATGTCCATTGAGTGGCACTAAAAGAGCCGTTTTTCCCCAGAATATGTGAACATAAATGGTATGTTTTATGTGACGTTGGTTTTGCACGTGTCACCACAGTTCTGACTTGAAATGTCCGTTGAGTGGCGCTATAACTCTAATGCTCCATGTCGTTTTAAAATAACGTATCTGCACTACATCTCAACCCATCTGATAGTATGAACAAAAACTAAAGTGATGAAAAAAAAATCGCAAGCATGCCATTTTATCTTGTTTTTTGATCTTTCATCTTTCAGCTTTTTCATTGTGAGTCATGTTTTTCACAGGATTCATACCCAAGGATTCTGCATTAGTGTTGGGCGATATGCACAATTTTCACATCGTCCTATCGTCAGCCTGTGAGATCGCCGATACACGATACTACCGTGCTAATTTATTTAATAATATGTAAATATGTCAATATGTAATAAATTCCTTATTCGTTTTGTAAGGGTAGTGCATGTGACTTGTGACACAGTTGTGCATGTACAGAGCGCTGACGGTAGTTCTGTCAGAGAGGTTCAAGTTTACTTTCGGTTTCATTCTCTGCTATCTTCAGGGAGCGGTAAATGTGCGTGCGTGAATGTAAATGAATGTATCTTTCTATACCCGTCATATTGCAATGATGTTACAGCTGTATGTCTGATCTTTGTCATCAGTTCATGTTGTAGTTCAGTTCATATTGATTGTGGAGAAGCGATGTGCGTGTAATTCACCTGCATATGTTTAGCGCCGTTTTATCGCATTGTAATTCTAGTTAACGCATACAGATGTTACTGAGGTGAATGTTTATGTTTACTATATACAGACGGATTCTCATATATCGTATTTAATTCAGCCTAAACCACATTTTACTACCTCTGTTATCCTAATGACTGTCTACACTTAATCTATGTACACTGTATGATGAATAAATCTCTTACCCATTTTCACTGCACACATCTGCGGAGCTATCTACTCTATGCTTGTGTTTATACCGCGGCAAGTTTCTGAGGCATCCTAGAACAGACTCTCCGCGCTGCATCGCTAAAGTTAGATGCCTTTTTGACGCATAATAATAATAATAATAATAATCGTCTTACTATCGTCAAAGGCATCAGCAACAGGCGATATCTTTGACTATCGTCGATACACGATACTATCATCTATCGGCACAACCCTATTCTGCATCCTAAGTCCAATTCCATGCCAGCTGAGCTACCTGGGCAAGCTTGTTACATCCAGAAATCCCTCCTGCAGTGTGTGCAAACCTGGTGAAGAACTACAGGAAATGCACCTATGCTGAAAATTGTAGACCCCTCCATGATTTCTAAGTAAGAGAACTTGCAAAATCACAGGGTGATCAAATACTTATTGACCTCACTGTATGTACTTATTGGTAAGTATTTCGCATCTTGCAAAGAAGTTCCCACAGGTACATTTTCGTCATGAGATCAGGTACCCATTTTGGGTTCTTTTAAAGAACCTTTTGTAGAATGGAAAGAATCCATGGATGTTAAAGCTGTCATGAACTGAGAAATCCAAATCCCCTAATCTTTTATAAGATGTCACTGTACTATAAAAACATTCTACAAGTTTCAGAACTCAAAACTTTCTCATTAGTCTAAAAACAGCTTATTTTGAAGCCAATCTGCCAAAACGACAGGTTGTGGAATGTGCCACTTTATAATGTAAAAGTGTGGTTAAACAACGCCTCTGCAGAAGATCAACGCCTGTTTCTACATCACTGGCTGTTTAGCCCCGCCCACTGATTTGCGCATGTAACATAGAAAACAAGAGGGGCGAATGCAGGTCTACGCATAAAGATATCTCCGAAGACAACAAGACGCTGTGCAGTGTCAAGTTGTGGAAAAAAGTCTTTGCATTGCCTTCCTTCTGATCCCAACATTAGGAAAGAGTGGATGAACTTTGTTTAATGAAATTCCAAACCGCACCAGTAAGACTTTGGTCCTTTGTTCACTTAATTTTACCGCAGATTTATTTACAAACAAGGCACAATTCGCAGGATTTTCAGAAAGATTGAATCTAAAAGATGATGCTATGCCAACTATATTGAATCCAACAGTAACGTCACACTACACAAGCGTGAGTAACTATTTTTATCATGTGGTTACCATTGCTAACCACCATTGCTGCTAAATAACAGCAGCGTCAATCTGTGAAGGATGTAGGCTGTGAAACATACACAACTGTTAACCAATCATAGCAGTGGGCATTTACCTCCAAGTCTACAATCCATAATGTCTATTCAAACAGAGCGTACTGATGGGGGGAAAAAATTGGAAATACATGCTCTACATCCATTTCTGCAAAACCACAATTTTGTACCTTACTGCACGTGTCGTGGCATTTTCAAAGTGACATGTCCAGAGAGTAGTGCTAAAACACACATTCAATATGTTTTTATGACGTTAATGCAGGCATATATCGCTGTGTTTTTATTACGCTGCTTGAGGTACATATTGCGGCTGTTCAAATATCCGTGGAGTGTGGATAAAGTTTAATGCTCTATTGTGTTGGTAATATCTCCTACACCAAACCCAACCCTAAGCCTACCCAATAGTTTTAACAAATGCAAAAGTGATATAAAAATGCATTTGTTGATGCAGCTGTGCTATTTTAACTTTTGTATGCAGATTTGAGCTGTAGTGTCGAACCGTAATTTCATGGGGTTCTTACCGAAGCTCTTCATTACTCGAGTGCAACGCTGTATCACGTGAGCTACTGAGCAAATCTACTAAATTAGAAAAGTCACGCATATGAAGCAGTATATGTGACGACAAATTTATCAGTTTTCAAATTGCGCAGGATGTTAAAATTGTTTTGAAAACATAATATAACATTCAGTAAGCAATTGTTTGAAAATTAGGCTTTATTAATCAAAACTGTGTACCTGTAAATCATACTTTGTGTAAAAGGAATCAAAGTTGTTTGAGTTTTACTGCCTCTAGTGTTCATTTCAACTGGAAACTGCAGTGATTCGTACATATATGTTTATACGTTTTTTCAGGTTTGCAGAAATGTATATAGAGGCACGTATTTCCAATGAGCCTATGTTGTCAAAACAAGACAGAAAATAGTTTGTTACTTCTAAATTATGTTTTGTGATCTTGATAACATTATAAGTAGACCTCAGAGAATGGTACAAAATAATAAAAAAGGCAGTTCATGACCCCTTTAAAGGTTCTTCATGGAAACATTAATGCCAATAAAGAACCTTTATCTTTAAGAGAGTGTGCTAGATGTTGGAACGCTCTGGGGATTTGATCTTATTCAGACACACGAGTTTTATTGAGCCAATATTTGTTCTCTTTCATTTTGTTTATTGCTTTGCCAAAAAAAAAAAAACTTGGATGCAGTGGTTAAAATTCCTACCTTTAGAGTTTTTCATCCATTGAATGATCGTAATTATATAATTTCACTGAAGTTTTCATCATCAGATACAACACTGCATGATCAAAGAACATCAATGAGGTCAGGCACTGATGTTGAGTGATGGCTTGCTGTTCAAATAAATACCAAAGGCGTTCAATAAAGGTTCCAGTTTGGGTTTTGTGCAGATGAGTCAAGTTCTTCCCTGAGCAAACCATTTGTTGTTGTGCCCCATTCGTGTATGTTTGATATTATCCACCGGTTAGTTAAGGGTGTAGCTGAAATAGCCAAAATGGATAGCTAAAGGTGGGTGTTCACATACTTTTGATCATGCAGTGTATCACATGGTGAAAACTTTAATGGGAATATATACATTATAATCATTCAATGGATGAAGGCAGGAAGTTCACCACTGCATCCAACTTTCGTTGTCAAAGTGATAAACACAATGTAAGAGGACAAATATTGGCTCAATAAAATTGTTACAATTACCATGACCAATAAAACTGAAGGAATCTGACTGCTTTGCCAAGAGATTATCAGACGATTGCACCAAATACATTGTGGTTTCCAACGATCACTGTGCTTATCAGTCATTGCTTCAGAAACCCAAACACAATCCAACGAATGGCTAGACTATTTTGGTCACTGTTATCCAATCAAGAACAACTTGTGTCAGTCAGTACCTCAATGTATCCAAAAATTCAATTTAGCCAACTTGATCAAAGGCACATTTGATCAATAGACAAAGACCAAGTTTAAATGTAATTGCGCCAATATCCTCCGTCAGGAGCCGTATCTATTGACTGTTACTTGACAAGCCAAGCATGCAGCTTCTAAAAGTTTATTTGGGCATGAAAGCAGCGAGGTGTACTTTTTTAAGGGCCGCTGGCCGTCAACACCTCAAGCTGTGCCAGTCTTCACCCCAGCCCTCTGGTCTACTACCACAGCCAGCTATGGCACGTTCTCACGCACAGACTAATGACCACCTGCCAAGTCTGTCAGCTCCAGCACTTACTGCTGCGGTTCCCATTGACAACCCTACAACATACACAGAGAGAACAAGAAAATACTTAGATGCATGAGAACACAATTATAAATATGAGCTGTTCCTTCAAATGAAAAAGTGCCCTTTCTATGCATTCTCAAAGGATATCCCCTGAAATGCTCCCATTTGGGAAATATTGCCCCTCCTCAGGGCTTTTCACTTCACGGTTTCCTTCAAAGGGAGTGTCCACTGTCCTGCAAAAAAGGGCGTAACGAGTGCTGACAGAAGCTTTCCAATTTACATATAGCGCCCACTGAGCAGGGGACATCTGTACAAGTTCACTTCACTCTGTGAATTACATAATTTGAAATGTTGGAACATCAAACACTGATGGTTCTGCAGATTAGTGATAAGAGTATAATGAAATAACAGTATATAAATAAATGAGTGTAAAGTTTAAAAATAATATATTTGTATTATTTATTTTTTCCTTATTAAAGAAGAAGAAGAAAAAAAGATTGACATAATGTGAACCGAATACTACGAAGCCCCTAAGGGAACATGGTGGTGAAAAAAAAAATTGGGATGGGTGGAAAAAAGCTTTTGCGTTCCCTCACAAAATGTTGCGTTCTCTCAAAAATATATTTGCGCTTTCTCACCAATTGTTTGCGTTCTCTCGCAAAACAAGAAGTGTTCAGACAAACACTTCTTGTTTACTTTACAGCTTGTAAGTTAATGGTTCATACAGCTCCGCACGTTCACAATGAAGTGGTTCATAGAGTTTTATTTTAAACTTGGACTTAAAGGAGAACTCCGGTGTGATTTTGACCTAAAGTGTATTGAATCATGATACTGAGTGTGAACGTACCTTGCATATCTCATCTCGGTTTGTGTCCTGCAGTCCGAAATCTGGGGTCAGTTAGCCGATGCTCACAACAGGTTGTCAATGAGAGTCAATAGGGCATCGAAGTAGCCATGTAAATAAATCACTGTTTTACGCCATTTACGAGGCACAAAGTAGCTCCACACTTCATTGGTAGACTTCCAAGGGCCCTGACATTTAAAACGAGACATTGAGAACTCAGAAAAAGCACCGGTAGTTTATTTACAAGAAGATTTATACAGACATTTTTAACCAGAAACAGACCGGTCGCCGCCATCTTGAATTTAGTCACGATAAGTCGAGTGTCCTTTGCCATATATTATTGGCTTGTTTATCTAAAAATGCTCTTTTCCTTTAAACCTAGCCAAAAAACCATATGCGTTAACTGTGAAACACAGAGAAAGAGAGAGAGAGCGCCATCATTCACTTGCGCTGTTTATGAAATTTCAAAATACTTTATAAGTTATTTAACAAAAAATGAACTTCAGCATTATAGTGTTTTACCCGCGCCAAACAGAGACTGAGACAGTGCCGCTACATGTTATGCTAAACCTTTCACGGCATGCCCGTCATCAACTACAGAATACTTTAATTTTTGTAGATTTATTTATTTCTTTTTAAAAACATATTATTTTAAATAAAGATCTAATTTGGTCAAACTATTAGTTTGAAATATTATTTAATTAATTTATTCAATTTTTTAAATCTCTGTCAAAACCTATAAAGTATTATATGATCATTCTTGTTTGATAATTCTTGCAGTCATTTTATCATTCATTCATTCATTCATTCATTCATTCTTTTTATAGAAAAAACATGGTAAATATAACTGGTGAATAGAACACTTTTATTTTTGTGGATTTTTATTTTTATTATTATTTATTTTTTTTATCAAAAATATAAAAAAGTAACACCATAATAAGGTTCATTAGTTAACAGTTAACTGCATTAGTTTACATGAACTAAGAATGAACAATGAACAACAATACTTCTACAGCACGTATTAATCTTAGTTCATTTTAATCTCAGCAAGTAGTAATGCACTATAAAAATCACAAGCCGTGTTTGTTAACATTAGTTAATGCACTGTGAATTAACAAATGAACAACTATTTTTATATGAAGAATAATAAATAGTGTAATAAATGTACTGTTTATTGTTTGATTCATGTTAGTTAATACATTAACTAATGTTAACAAATCAACAAAAAAGAAAATTAATTTAATTTAGTACTACTTTATTCCATGTCATTTCTGTAAGTTCCCTTACATAATGAATTTTTGAATGAATGAAATTGCTGCAATCATTTCATTGACATTTAAACATATTTCATTCTGTTTTTGTATTAATTTATTTATAAAGAAAAAGCGAGGTATATAAAATTTGTGAATAGAATACTTTTATTAATGTAGATTCTTTTTTTGTCAAAAGTATTTTATTTTACTAATATACAGTGCCTTGCAAAAGTATTCATACCCCTTCATTTTTTTCACATTTTGTTTTGTTGCAGCATTATGTTAAACTGCTTTACATTACTTTTTTCCCCCACATCAATCTACATCTCATACACCATAATGACAAAGCACAAAACAGGTTTGTAACAACTTTGCAAATTTATTAGAAATAAAAAACTGAAAAGATCCCATTGCAAAGTATTCATACCCTTTTCTGGGACACTCGAAATT